>NC_133655.1:5978231-6278231 GCF_009905375.1 Apium graveolens
TCAGTTGGTCCTTTCTCCCCCTTACTTGATTCTCTCTCCCCCTTTTTGTATCATCAAGTAGAGGAGTTAGGCCTTATGCTTTAGCCAGTTGCATAAGAAGATTTGTCTGAGTCCTGTTGATGTTTGAAAAAAGGAGGAGCCACTGAATTCTCAATAACCTGAACTCTGTTCTCCAGCTTGGCTATCTCTTGTCAGAATCTGATTCTCTTCTCAACCTTAGTAATAGATCATGCATGGTACCATATGGCATTACTGAATCCAGCCTTCTCAGAGTTATATGTCTTTAAGTCAGCTATCTCCTTTTTCAATTCATCCACACTGAGATTCTGTCTTGAGTGTTGGATCTTCATTAAATGCAAAGAGTCTAGGTGAGCTTGAAGAACAGCCTGGTTCCAAGCCATCTGAAGCTTCCTGAAGGGCCTGCTGAATAGCTATTACTTATTTTTCCCAAAGACACCTCAAATTGCCCTGGTGAAAATTCCTTTGCCATGCCCATTTAGGTAAACTGAAAGCAAAACTTGGGTCTTCAGCTCCCCCTACGTTCATGCTTCCATCCAAAGAACCAGAGTCATCATCATCAGAATTTACTCCAAATTCTTCAGATGGCTCTCCAGCTTGAGAAGGAATTCTGTTCACAGCAGCTTTATCTCTTTGAAGAGATTCTGTGGTGTGCACTAAATTTAAAGTCTGCTCTGCCTCCACATTGCCCTGAGCAGCAAACAGTTGATAGGCTGAAACAGGGTGAGTAAAAGTGTCAGCATCCAAGGAAATGTTATCAATTACAACTTTGTAATGTTGCTGAAATTGTCTTTCCTTTTCAGCATCATCCACAATCATTGACTCACTAGCAATGGCTGGTTCCATCCTTATTTCTCCAGTACCTGCCTTTCTCTCATATTCTCTCTTTTTTTGCATCAGGGTCTCACCCTGGCTCCCCACCCTCACACCCTCACCTTCACCTACTAAGGTGGGACTCCTCTCACTCACTTTTGTCAATCCTGAATGAATGGATTGCTGAGATTCACTCTTTTCCTCTTCTTTTACCTGGGAGCAACCCAGCCTCTCACTCAATGCACTCTCCTCTCTCAGTCCTAATAGTGATTGTATTACAATCAAATCTTCTGCACTTGAAATTATTGAAGTTTGAAGTTGTGCAGAAACACTCGACGGATAAGTGATATCCGTCGGGTGAGTGGTAAAGCTATCCGACGGATAACTGCTGTTAAGCTTATCCGTCGGGATACAATCACTACTCGACGGATGAGCAATATCCATCGAGAGAGTAGAAATGAATGAGGTGGGAAGAGAAAATATTGTTGACTCTGTGTTGATTGAAGTTATTTGAGGCACAGATGTCACAATAGAATCAGAAAGAATTGGCAAGTGAGCCAACAAATCATCTAAAAGATGATGCTCACTTGCACTGGATTTTGGCTTTCCCAACAGAGTTAAAGAAGGGGAATCAGGAATTGAAGTGTTTATCATGTCCACTTCCAGTGAGTTAGTTGGTGAGTATTGTGTTTCAGTGGCTTCTATAATGAGAGATTCTGGCTGTGACTCCATATTTATTGGAGCCACATCAATCTGAATTTGAGAAGGTGCATGGACTGTGTCTTTAGCACCAGTTTGCACTAAGTGTGTGCCCTGTGCATCCCCAGTTGTTTTAGATTTCTTCTTTCTAGTGTAAGTTTGGTGTGAGCTTGTGTCCCTAACCCTCTTGGCCTGTGCTCTTGGATGAGAGCTTTGTTCAATAGCCACATCCTTTTGGGATGATGCAGCTAGAAGTGAGCTTTTGTCCTTTTTAAGCACTACAGTTTGTTGGGAAACTGCAGTGTGGCTAGGCTGGGATTCACTCAACTCTCCAACCTTATCCTTGGGGTTTCTTTGATGTTCACCCCTTCCCTCACCTATCTTACCCTCCGTCACACTCCCCTCTTTGGTTTTGGTAGATTTTTGAACTGGTACCTTTTGAGAGATACCAGAGTGGGTTTTCTTTGATTTGGATTTAGAAATTGCAGTTGTTTTGGCAGCTTTGGTAGGTAACTGTTTGGTCATTGTCACAGTTGCCATAGCTATGCTTGAAGTCAAAGAAATAGAAGAGATTGGAATAGTTGAGGGTCTAGATGAACTTACCTCACTTACCTGAGGTGTCAGCATTACAGGAAAATAGAACATTGGCACATCCTTGTGATGGTTGGCTCTGTTCAAGTCTGCAATGATTCTTCTCTCTTGAACCCAACAAGCTAATTTGTTGTTTGGGTTCTCAAGTTCAATCTCTTGACAAAGATGGTTAGCCAAAAGCATAAAAAATCTAGCATAGTAAATATTCTTTCCTCTTTTGGCTAAGTCACCTAGTTTAAAACCTAACTCATACACAACAAGGTCACTGAAATTGTAATATTTGTCTGTAACTAGCATGTATAGCATGTTAAGCATGGAAATGTTCACAGAATCAAAATTACTGATTTTTTCAGAAAAGACTTTAGTTACTACATCACACAAGTAACTCCATTCATTCCTAAGACCTAGTCTTCTAATTTCACTTAGTTTTGCAGTAGGAAGTGCATAATGAATGGAATTGAGCATATTGACAATATCAGTGTCAGTGTGTGGTGCAGTTACATTATCATCAGGAATCTTGAAACATGCTTTTATGACATCACTATTGATACAGAAATCATTACCTTTGATGGTTAGAGTGATGGTTTTGTCAGTAGAGTTATAGATTACTGTTGTCCACATCTCCTCAACAACTTCACAATAAATTGTGGGTGATTCCAGCATGGCAAAACTTAACTTGCAGTTGTTCACGAAGTCCATCATCTTATGATAGTCTTCAGATTGCTGAATCCCCTTATTGACCAAGGCGGTGAAGTTGTTCTTCTCATAGATGAACCCAGTCTGTGACATGATCTTAACTACGGGTGCCATTGTTAGAGAAGAAAAGCTTGAAAAGAAAGAGGATTTTTGCTTGAGAGAGAATGAAATAACACAGTTGAATTTGAGAATGATAAAAAAAATGATTGGAAAGAAATAAGCTTTTATACTTTACTCAAAATCAACTGATAAAAATAATAAAGAGAAGTAAATTACCCAATAGAAATTGTCTAAAATAGCCGTTTTAAAATAAACTGTAAAAACTCCACCCATTATCCGTCGTGTAATGCTTACAAACTGTAAGTATACTCGATGGATAATGTTCAGGGAATTAACGGTTAAGATTTAGACACTTTGACGGATGAGGATAAGTTGATATCCGTCGAGCTTTAAAGTACTCCAAAAAAGTAATTGATTTTTATTTACAATTTGTATATCGACGGATGACTCAACTCGATGGATAATGGTCATCCGTCGAGATGCAAATTTTGACTTAGCCAAAATTTTCATCCAAGACTAAAAATCAGTTAAATTTCTGGCTACTTTTCAACTTGCAAAATAATTTAGATAAATTCAAGAGTAATTAAGCATACCTAACTCACTTACCAACCTAGAAAAGGTGGATTCATCCAGTGGCTTGATAAAAATATCTGCAAGTTGCTTTTCACTTGGAACAAAATGTAACTCTACAGTACCATTCATTACATGTTCCCTTATGAAATGGTACTTGATGTCTATATGCTTTGTCCTTGAATGTTGCACTGGATTTTTAGTGATGGCAATTGCACTTGTGTTGTCACAGAAAATAGGAATCCTTTCAACTTGCAAACCATAGTCTAACAGTTGATTTTTCATCCATAAAATCTGTACACAGCAACTGCCAGCAGCAATATATTCAGCTTCAGCTGTAGAAGTAGAAACTGAATTTTGCTTTTTACTGAACCAGGACACAAGCTTGTCTCCTAAAAATTGACAGGTTCTTGTTGTGCTTTTTCTATCAATTCTGCAACCTGCATAATCTGCATCTGAATAACCAGTTAGATCAAAGCCAGAATCTCTAGGATACCAAATGCCAAGGTTTGGTGTTCCTTTGAGATATCTGAAGATTCTCTTAATAGCTATTAAATGAGACTCTCTAGGATCAGCCTGAAATCTAGCACACAAACATGTAGCAAATATTATATCTGGCCTACTAGCTGTTAAGTACAGAAGTGAGCCAACCATGCCTCTATAACTTGAAATATCCACAGACTTTTCAGTAGTGTTTAGTTCAAGCTTAGTTGCAGTGGCCATGGGAGTTTTTGCAGATGTGCAATCCATTAGATCAAACTTCTTTAAAAGATCAAAAATATATTTAGTTTGACTAATGAATATTCCATCACTAACTTGCTTAACTTGTAAACCAAGAAAGTAAGTTAGTTCTCCCATCATACTCATTTCATACTTGCTTTGCATCAGTTTGGCAAACTTTTTACAAAGTTTCTCATCTGTAGAGCCAAAAATAATATCATCTACATATATTTGAACAAGTATGCTAGGCCATTCACATTTCTGAAAAATAAAGTTTTATCTACAGTACCTCTTGTGAAGTGATTTTCCAAAAGGAACTTTGATAAAGTGTCATACCAGGCTCTAGGTGTTTGCTTCAGTCCATAAAGTGCTTTCAGTAGATAATAGACATACTCTGGGAAATTTGGATCTTCAAAGCCAGGAGGTTGACTTACATACACTTCTTCCTCCAAATCTCCATTCAGAAAGGCACTTTTGACATCCATTTGATAGACCTTGAAATTGGCATGGGGTGCATAGGCTAAGAAGATTCTGATGGCTTCAAGTCTTGCAACAGGAGCAAATGTTTCATCAAAATCTATTCCTTCTTGCTGACAATAGCCTTTAGCAACCAATCTTGCTTTGTTCCTTACTACTATGCCATTTTCATCCATCTTGTTTCTGAATACCCATTTGGTGTCTATTGGATTCTCTCATGTAGGCTTGGGTACCAGCTTCCATACTTTATTCCTTTCAAATTGGTTTAGCTCCTCCTGCATAGCTAAAATCCAATCAGGATCTAACAAGGCTTCTTCTACCTTCTTTGGTTCTTCCTTAGACAGGAAGCTGCTGTATAGACATTCTTCTTGAGTTGCTCTCCTGGTTTGAACTCTGGAAGAAACATCACCAATAATCAGTTCAAAGGGGTGATCTTTTGTCCATTTTCTTGGTTGAGGTAGATTAGCCCTAGATGAAGAGACCTCAATGTTGTCTTGATGTGTGATTGAGTTTTGATTGCTAGAAACTCCCCCTGAGTTTGTGGATCTTTGATTTGAGATTGGGGTGCTTTCTATGGGTGATCTGCCTTGACTTCCTGCTCCTTTTGATAACCCGACGGATGGTGAATTTTGAGTACCGACGGATGAGGCAGGTTGTCTTCCGACGGATAATACAGATTGCCTTCCGACGGATGAAGCATTATGTAACTCGACGGATGTTGAGTTTTGTGCTTCATTTGTAGTAGATTTGTCTGCATTATCCTTAGACACTGTTTCTTGATCACTCTCATCATCACTTTCATCACTGACCATCTCAACATTATCGAATTTGAGGCTCTCATGGTAATCTCCATCTTTTAGTCCTTCAATCTTTTTATCATCAAACACAACATGTATAGATTCAACAACAATGTTGGTTCTTAGATTGTAGACTCTATATG
The DNA here is from genome assembly GCF_009905375.1 of Apium graveolens. Classification (NCBI taxonomy): domain Eukaryota; kingdom Viridiplantae; phylum Streptophyta; class Magnoliopsida; order Apiales; family Apiaceae; genus Apium; species Apium graveolens. The sequence goes on from NC_133655.1 coordinate 5,983,816, forward strand.
CTTTACCAACAGCATATCCAACAAAAGTTCCTTCATCTGCTTTAGCATCAAACTTCCCATTTTGATCAGTTTGATTTCTCAGAATATAGCATTTACAGCCAAAGACATGAAGAAAGTTCAGAGTTGGCTTCTTGTTCTTGAACAATTGATAAGGTGTCATGCATCTTGCTTGATTAATCAGAGAGATGTTCTGAGTGTAGCATGCAGCGTTTACAGCTTCAGCCCAGAAGTATGTTGGTAGTTTTGATTCTTCAAGCATTGTCCTTGCAGCTTCAATAAGAGATCTATTCTTTCTTTCCACTACTCCATTCTGTTATGGAGTCCTTGCTGCTGAGAACTCATGCAAGATTCCATTTTCCTCACAAAATGCTCTCATGATATAGTTCTTGAACTCAGTTCCATTATCACTCCTGATTCTTCTAACTTTGAAATCAGGATGATTGTTAACTTGCCTTATGTGATTGATGATGATTTCACTAGCTTCATCCTTGGACTTTAGGAAATAGGTCCAAGAGAACTTTGAGAAATCATCTACAATTACTAGGCAAAATCTTTTCTTTGAGATTGACAATATATTGACTGGTCCAAACAAATCCATGTGAAGCAGTTGTAGGGGCTCTTCAATTGCTGAATCAATTTCTTCCTGAAAGATGCTTTAATCTGCTTCCCTTTTTGGCAGGCATCACACAGTCCATCCTTTGTAAACTCCACCATAGGAATGCCTCTAACTAGCTCTTTCTTTACCAGCTCATTCATGGTCTTGAAGTTCAAATGGGATAGCTTCTTGTGCCATAGCCAACTTTCATCTTGACTTGCTTTACTGAGAAGACAAGTTACAGATTCTGCTTTAGTTGAGTTGAAGTCAGCTAGATACACATTTCCTCTTCTCACACCAGTGAGAACCACTTTGTTGTTTTGATTATTAATTACAACAAAGGTTTCTTTGTTAAAGGTTACTGAGTTGCCTTTATCACAAAGCTGGCTGATACTCAACAGATTGTGTTTGAGACCATCCACTAAGGCAACCTCTTCAATGATGACATTGTCCTTTGAAATCAAGCCATATCCCACAGTATAACCTTTGTTGTCATCTCCAAAAGTGATACTTGGGTCAGCTCTCTCTTCAAACTCTGTGAGCAGGGTAGAATCACCAGTCATGTGTCTTGAACAACCACTATCCAAGTACCAAAGATTCCTTCTATTTCCCTGCACACATCAAAATCAAATCAAGTTGATTTTGGTACCCAAGTTTCCTTGGGTCCTTCCTTGTTAACTTTCTTCTTCTGTTTCTTAGGTCTTAACTCATTTGACTTAGGAATTTCAGATTCTTCCTTAGTCATTTGGGTTGGGCCTTTGAAACCACTAGATGCAACAGAATTATTATGCATGTTATGGCTAACAGGAAATGGCATGCTTGGTGCAAACATGTTATTCTAGTAAGGCATGCTAAATGGCATTTGAGGCATATTGTATGCAGCATAATATGGATTAGGTGCAAATGGCATATTAGCAAACTGTGCATTCATGTTCTGTAAAGGCATAGCATTTACAGGCATGGGAGGCATGGCATTCATGTTAGAGAATTGAGGCTGAACAGACATGGGAGTAGGCATGGCAGATTTGCAATTAACAGACAAATGATTTACACTACCACACTTGACATAGATTTTTCTAGGAGCATATTTGTCAGGTGTGTAGTTATTATGTTTGTTAATCCCTACTTTACCATTCCTATTGTTTTTCCTTTTAGTCTCTATTTTTACCTCTATCTTTTCAAGTCTGTCACTTAACTGTTTGACAGTCATGTGACCAACATTAGCCTTCTTCCCTTTCTTGGCTTGACTTGACTCTCCTGAAACAAAGTTCTTGGAAACATACCCATACTTTTCATTAAGCTTGGTTAGTTTGGCTTTGCTAATGGGTTTGCTCACAGCCGACGGATGAGGATTTTTATCATTCGACGGATAACACTTTTTGTTATCCGACAGATAGTCCTCATCATCCGTCGAGTCTACATCTGTCAGCAATCCATCCACCAAAATAGGTTCTAGTTTTTCCTTATTTTTTTTCCAGGCTTCATCACAAAAAGACTCAATTCCTTGAACCTTGGTGATTTGAGCATGAACATCTCTGGATGTTTTCCATACTTTAATCACCTCCTGTTCACGATCGAGCTGCTTCTTTAAAATTTCTTCCTTTTTCAAGGACTCAGTTAATTCCTCATTGGCAATTCTACACTCAATTTTTAGTTTCTCAAACTCAACAAACTGACACTCAAGCACATTATTCCTCTCACTTAAAAACAAGTTGTTTTCTTTGATTTTAGCATTTTCTTTAGTGAGGGACTTAAGTGTAACACGCAAATGATACAATTCTGTAGACATGTCATTTATTGCATCATTACACTCAGCTTTAGATAAATGTGAAAGGTTTGTAGTGATTACCTGATTGCTTGAGGAACTTGTCTCTGTTTCATCAGACTTGGCCATAAGGGCTAGATTGACATAGCTGACATCCTCATCTTCATCCAAACCATCAGCTGCCCAGTCATTCTCTTGTGTAATAAAAGCCCTTTCATTCTGTTTGAGTAGATCAAAGTATTTTTGCTTATAATCCACAGACTCAAATCTTTTCTTACTGGAATCTGACTTTCTACACTCATTTGTAAAGTGCCCTGCCAAGCCACATTTGAAACACTTGAATTTTGATTTATCCACCATGTTTCTATTTGGCTTTGCAGCTCCAAAGTTCTTCTTGAACTTGAGCTTGGCAAATCTTCTTGAAAGGAATGCTAGGTGCTCATCAATGTCCTCCATGTCATCTTGACTCAATGAATCTTCACTTTCTGCAGCTAGCCCTTTACCCTTGCTTTCACAGGCCTTTGAAGTTGATTCCACAGCTTCCATCTTCACTTCCTTCTCCTTTTCCAGTTCATCCACTAGTGCAATGGATCCTCCTTTCTTCTTTCCTCTCTCCATTCTTTCATCCTGCTCTATTTCGAGCTCATAGGTCTTCAGAATGCCATACAGTCTCTCCAGAGTAAACTCCTTATAATCTTGTGAGTTTCTCAATGAGACTGTCATTGGTTTCCATTCCTTTGGAAGAGATCTGAGAAATTTCATAGACTCTTCCATGCAATTTAAGAGCATTTGGTAGCTTTTGGAATCTACTAAAAATGTCAGTGAGTGACTCACTTTCTTCATTGTGAAAATGCTCATATTGCTGAATCAGGAGCTGCATTTTATTTTCTCTTACTTGCTCAGTACCATCACAGATTATCTGTATTGTGTCCCAAACTTCCTTGGCAGTTGATGATGTTATCAAACATGTCTGCATCAACACCATTGAACAGAATGTTCATGGCCTTTTTATCTTTCCTGACTTGTTCAATATCAGGGTCAGACCATTCATGCCTTGGCTTTGGAACAGATGGTTCATTTCCTGTTGCAGCTCTCATTGGAACATGAGGGCCTCTTTCTATGCAGTCCACATAGGCCTCATCTTGAGAAAGCATATGAAGATGCATCTTTACCTTCCAATGATGGTAATTATCTTTATCAAGAAAAGGAATCTTGACTCCAACATCTTTCTTGTTCATCTTGCTGAATTGTTTTGATCTTTAAACTCTTTGTAGATTAAGAGTTTGCTCTTATACCAATTGTTAGTCCCTTAACAATATAGTAAGAATTACATAAGGGGGGTTGAATGGAATTCTTGAACCTTTTTCTTGAAATAAAAATGTTCAACTCGATTATGGATATATTTGTTTTGATTAGCACAATGCGGAATGTAAACTTGAATGAATCAAAACATAAGTAATTAAAAACAAGAGTCTTTAAAAACTTTCTGGTGGATTTAAACAATTCCACCATAGATATATTTAATATATCGAGAGGACTCTGTGTGCAGAAATGCTCACAGCTGCTTACATAAAATAGAACTGCTAAGAACACAGGAAATGCTAAAGATAGTGCTTACAAAGATTTCTCTGTTGTTGTTTCTTAGTTATCTCAGTTATTTTCTATTTGCTACTCTCTTGGTTTATATATTACCAAGATTACAAAGTCAAAAGAACTGAACAAATATAAAATCTAACAGTCTTGATCTTTGCTGCTTTTCGTCCTCTATTACCCAGTTTATGGGCTTCCACAGTGTGTTTGTACCCAACTCAACGACTATGTGTCAGCTTTCACTGTTCAACTGATGTTTGAATTCTTGATGTGATCATCCGTCGACTTTCAGATCATCCGTTGATGACATGATTGATCATCCGTCGACTGCTATGTTAAACATCCGTTGCTAGTCATTTGATCATCCGTCGAAGCTTTGTTAATCATCCGTTGGTAGCTATTTTGGCACTTGACTTCATTTCACTTATACAGAATTACAAGACATTGCTTATGTATAGTTAATTAACCTATTTTGCATATCTAGTTAAAGTCAACATGACTTATATGCTACTTCAGATTCTATACAAAGGTGCATACAACACTGTGCTACAAACTTATTATTACATAAGCTACTCACTCGATGAATAATAAGTTAATCATCCGTCGGGACTATAATGATTTATCCGTCGGGACTATAATTCTTATCCGTCGAGTGCTACATTATTTCACTAAGTAAAATCTACTTAGATGTTTTGTTTAGGTAATCATCAAGTACACAACATATTCACAACACCTATGTCTGTGTTTATATACTACACAGTTACAAGATAATCGCTAATTGATATGGAATATAATTCTGCTTCCTAAAATATATCAACCAGTTATCTTTTCTTCCAAGTATTCTATACTTCATAGAATTCCTTTTTCATGCATATCTCTTCTTGCGTTTGTCTTGATCTTCTTTCCTTTCAATCAACCACCTTCCTTATCTGAAAGTTTCCTTTAAGTCCTGATATTATCTCCTGATAAATATTTCCTAAACCTTAATTACTGATAACTTAAGTTCTGTCTTCAGTATAAGTGTTGATATCCAGTTAAGTACTAATTTGTCCTGTTTAAGTAAGATCTGAAAACTAAACACAAATCATATTAGACATGACATTATCAAATATATCTAACACCTTGAATCAAATGATCCACTACGCCAAAAAAGTAATTTGTTTGATAACGAAGAAAGAAGATTGTTTCATGGTCGTCTGTCCGGTGAGAGTGTTAAGGAATTGCTTGATGGTTTAGTTTTTCCACCACCCGGAAAGACTAATTCGAAGGCAAGGAGTGTCGGATAAGGGGAAGAGCATCATTGGACTCATGTCCCAATCTTTTATGAAATCCCTTATTGGTCATCATATAGTTTAGGATATTCAATTGACATCATGCATACGGAAAAAATGTTTTTAAAAACATTTTTTTTACTATTGTCAATGCGGCAAAGTCAAAAGATCATAAAAAAGCAAGAGCGGATTGCAAGCATTTTGGGGTGTTACCACATTTGTCGATCGATGAGAAAGGAAAGTCACCTAAAGCACCTTATTCCCTTACTATAAAACAACGTAAACTTTTGTGTGAAAGGATTAGTTCACTAAAACTTCCGGATGGTTATTCCTCAAATATATCACGTTATTGCAATATTGAGGAATGTACATTTTATGGATTCAAATCGCACGATTGTCACATTTTTCTTCAAAAATTATTGCCTCTCGCAATTCATGAACTTCTACCGACGCCTATTGCCGATGCAATCACGACAATTTCTAACTTTTTCCAAGATTTATGCTCATCCGTGGTTACAAAAACCGACTTGGAAATAATGGAAAAATCGGTTATCAAAGCGTTGTATTTATTGGAAATGATTTTTCCTCAAAGTTGGTTTGATTCGATGGAACACTTGGTTGTACATTTAGCCGAAGAAATTAGACTTGCTGGACCTGCTTATTGGCATTAGATGTATCCGATTGAGCGTTTGTTGGGCAAATTAAAACAAAAAGTCGGTAATAAAGCAAGGGTTGAGGGGTCAATTGCCGAACGATATATGGAGGAGGAGATTCTTAAAATTTGTTCCATTTATTTTGCCTCTGACACGATCCATAATAAGATACGTCGTAACGAGATTTTGTTTGATGTGCGAAATTCCGAGAATTTAGAAGTGTTCAAATATCCAATTCAATCTCATGGAAAGGAAGGAACTCGATACATGAGTGATGATGAACGAGAGTTAGCGGAAGAATATTTTCTTTTAAACTCTCCTGAAGTTCAACCTTATCTAAGGTACCAAAATCTTACTTTAAAAAATATGCGTAATAATTTTTGTTAATGACACATGCATGATTTTTGTTAATTTTTGTTTATATTTTAGGAAGTACCAAGATCGTGTTATGCGACAACGCCCGGAAACAACGTCTCAAGATTTAGATCGTACTATTAAAAGTCGATTTAAAACTTGGTTTAAATAAAAGGTATTTATCTATTTTTAATTTGCATGATTTGTTTTTTTTAAAATTCTTATAATTACAACGTCTCATCGATTTGAATTGTTTTTAGGTTGATAAAGATGAGGTGGAAGGACCTCGTTTTAGGAACTTACTTGAAGGGCCGATATTAAAAGTTATGACTTTTGAGACTTGTCAAGTTAATGGATATAAATTTTTAATAAAATCTGCATCGGGTTCTGGTATTGTTGTTAAAGGAAATTTGCACGGAAATAATCTTGATTATTATGGTCAACTACAAGAAATTATTATACTTATTTATCAAGGATGCAATCATGTATATTTGTTCAAATGTATATGGTTTGATAATGTTGGTAATGGTGTGAGGATTGATAAGAATCGTGTAATTACAATTGATATGACTTCAAGATTGAAGTCAAATGAGATTTTTATTTTAGCTAGTCAAGCCTTACAAGTATATTATGCTCCTAGTGTATTGGATCCAAAAGCGAAAATATATACGGTGGTCAAATCTAAAAGTCGCCCAATTGATGAATCTATCGTTGCGCAAAATGATATAGAGGACGGTTTTCAGGAAGATAGATCTAATGCATCGACCTTGTTTTCGCTCTTTGTCGATTTTGCACAATGTGGACAAATACCGTTTATTCGGCGTGAAGAAGAAGAAGAAGAAGATGAAGAAGATGACTTGAAGGATGACGAAGATGAAAATGAAGGAGAAGAAGAAATAAGTGAAGGTGACAATGAGAATGATGATGATGACGAAGATGATGATGGTTTTGACGATTTTGAATAACATCATTTGTATTATAAAGATGATTTTTAGTAAATTTTGTAATGATTAGGATACTTTATTTATAAGTTATAGTAAATTTTTAATGGGTATGTGAATTTTTGGTTTTAATGCTAAATTTTTATGCATTTACGTCCGGTTAGGGCCAAAAAAATCATAATATTTGACCATAATATTTCCCAGAAAACCGACCGTCTCCTTGCCTAAAACCGACCACCTTCTTGATAAAACCGATCGTCTCCTTAAAGGGGTGGTCGGTTTTAAGGTGGTCGGTTATAAGAATTAAATTGGCTTCTGAAATAAAACCGACCACTTTGCATATTTGACCTCGGTCGGTTTTAGCAGTCTTGGTCAAAATACATTTTTAATACTTATTTTCATCGATCGAACCGTACGGATGTTAAATTCATGTCAAAATATGCTTATGCACAAAAAATTAGCACTTTTGAACGAGTACCATTACGTTTTTATAAGTAAATTAACAAATTTAATTAAAAATTAAAAAAAAATGAATTCGATGTGAAAAGTATAATTTTAAAAGGTATTTTTAACGATCGAACCGTACAGATGTTAAATTCATGTCAAAATATGCTTATGCACAAAAACCTAGCACATTTTAGCGAGTACCATTACGTTTTTATAAGTAAATTAGCAAATTTAATTAAAAATTAAAAAAATGAAAAATATAAAATACACATGATCGAACCGTATGGATGGACTGATGCGCTGAAAATGAACAAATGTACCAAAAATTAGGCTATTAAAAAAATATTAAAATCAAAATCATATGGAATATAATTATTTCAGTAAGTATGTCGGCATTCTGTAGACAGAATAAGTTGAACTTACCATTCGATACTATAAGTATAATTTTAAAATTTATTTTTAACGATCGAACCGTACGGATGTTAACTTCATGTCAAAATATGTTAATGCACAAAAAATTAGCACATTTGAACGATCACAAATACGTTTTTATAAGAAAATTAGCAATTTTGATTAAAAAAGTGAAATAATTAATAAAAAATAAAAATTATGAAATACATATGATCGAACCGTACGGATGGACCGACGCGATAAAAACGAGCAAATGTACCAAAAATTAGGCTATTTAAATAATAATAATCATGTTTTTATAAGATTTTTTTAAATTTAGGGGTTTTTAACCCCTAAACCCTAAACCTTAAACCCTAAAATGAAAAAACAAATTGCATAAAATCGACCGGCCTATGTTAAAACCGACCGCTTACAAAAATGCGGGTTTTTTTTGGTGAAAAATTAGAAACCCCGCCTTTTACAAAACGACGTCGTTTTGCATGTTGCACAGGGTCCAAGGACAAAACCGACCGACTAGGCGGTCGGTTTTAAGTCTGTTATAAATAAACAATAAACCCGTTCAGTTCTTTCTTTTCTCTATTCTCTCTATTCTCTTTATTCTCTCTCTCTCTCTCAAATATACACTAAAATCATCCTCAAACTCAAATCAATGGCGTTTAATCCACGAAATACCCGCAAATCATCTCTCATTGCCTCCGGTTTCACTCTCGATGTAAGATTTTCACTCGATTATGTACTTTTTTTCTCGATTATATAAGTGTGTATGTGTATGTATTTTATGTGTGTGCATATATGATTCGAAGTTAGTAATTTGTTTTTGTGTTTGTTAATGTATGATTCTCACTTAAATTGAATTTTTCACTTCCAATTGAAGTTCATATGATTTTTCAGTTTTCACGTAAAATTTTGCATGTAAAAGATTCATCGGTCTTGTCAATTTGTTGAATATATGTATAAGTATAAATTTTAGGTTTTTTGTCGGTTTGTTTACGTTTAAGTAAAATTATAAATGTATTTTTAGGGTTAATTTGTAGGGGTTTGCTCTTGTAAACATGATCCGTACTCGAAAATGGATAAATATTGCACTTTATATGTGAGTTTGGAACTTTAATTTGTTGTATATATAGATTAAATTGATTTAATGGTTTAATTTGCGTAATTAAACAATACTCTAATTAGTTGTGTTTATTTTTATCGCTAATTTATGAAATGGATACGTTTATATGCATTTTATGTGATTTTAAATGCTTTTTTATGTGATTTTAAAATCATTTTCATGTAATGTGATTTACTAGCATATGTTTTATATATAATGTAATTTAATATGCATTTTATGTGATTTTATATGTATTTTTGATGTGATTTTAAATGCATTTTTATGTAATGTAATTTACTAATGCAAGTCGTTTCATCGATTTGTTTGTTTTCATATTGGCTAATATATTTTTATTATTTATTTTAGGATCTTTTTGCTTGGATGTTGACATTGGTTATGATAAGTCTTGTTGTGTTGTCGATGGCGGAAAAAGGGAAGGGGAAAGACAAGGAGCTGGAAAAAGATAAGGGGAAGGCAAAGGCCAAGGGAAAGGCCAAAGTCGCGAGTAAGAAGGGCAAGGGTGCAAAGGGAAAAGGAGGGAATTTGCATTTGCTTGATGAGCCGACGGATTCGGATTCGGACCCGAATGATCCGACTCGGCACATGACAAATACGGAGGAGCGAGAATGGAGAGGAAGGCGACCTCGATCACATTCGAGTGGCATATATGGAGAGAAACCGCCATTAAAGCCATATCGCATTGATATCTCCGATGGACAGTAAGTTAAAAAGGTTTTAAATTGCATTATTCCTATATGTTTATTTTTTTTGTTCATTGTTCAATATTGTTATGTGAATTATTAATGTTTATTGTTTTATTTTGTTTAAATATAGTATTGAAGATTATACGGCTAAGAAAACGCTTTTGAATATGATTTGGGAGAAGTGGCCTCTTGGGCGTTACACTTATACCGATGTCGAAAAACATAACCCGGGTTGGTTGAATGCAAGAGTCGAGGAGTTTCAAGTAAGTTAAAAATCAATTTTTTTTTTGTAATTGTCATTTATTTCTTGATTTTATGATGCATTTATCCTCGTTTTCTTTTTTTTGAATGTTTAGAAATATTATAGGCATCTTAAGGGGCAAAGCCGTTCAAAGGCCCGAAAAATTGTGGAAGATCACATTAAAGTGACGATAAAAAGGACTTTGAACGAGTTTAAGAAGAGGGTGGAGCGAAAAGCAAGGGAGGAGGGCATTTCAAAGTTGTCTTTGAAGCCGCCTTATTGGTCCGTTCCTTTTTGGAAGGACCTTTTGGAGTATTGGGAGAAGAACGAAGGACACTTGCACCGGTCATCGGTTGGATCCGCCAACCGACAACAAGTTGAAAGATTGCATAGTGTCGGTGCAAGGTCATTCAATAAAGTTCGGGAGGCAATATTATTATATTCCAACACACATACATACACGTTCACCATATTTAATATAATCAACTAATTATTAGGACGTGCTAATATAAGTTGTTTAATATTTTGAAAGGTAATGACGAACAAAAACAAGAAAAAGCCGACGAGACTCGAGGTGTGGGATAAATGTCATAGAAAAGTTGGATCCGATCCAAAAAATCCCGTCTACACTACACCGGCCGCCATGCGTATTGCGGTAATTTTTATGTGATTTTATGACCATTTTATGTGATTTTAAATGCATCTTTAATAAGTGAATTTATATGTATTTTCATGTGATTTTAAATGCATTTTTATGTGATTTTATGACCATTTTATGTGATTTTAAATGCATCTTTATTAAGTGAATTTATATGTATTTTCAAATGATTTTAAATGCATTTTTATGTGATTTTATATACATTTTTTATGTAATTTTAAATGCATCTTTAATATGTGATTTTATATATATTTTAATGTGATATTAAATGCATTTTTATGTGATTTTATATGCATTTTTATGTGATTTTAAATGCATCGTTAATATGTGATTTTATATGTATTTATGTGATTTTAAATGCATTTTTATATGTGATTTTATATGCATTTTTATGTGATTTTAAATGCATCGTTAATATGTGATTTTATATGTATTTATGTGATTTTAAATGTATTTTTATATGTGATTTTATATATATTTTTATTTGATTTTTAATGCATCGCTAATTATTTTAAATGAATTTGTAGGAACGATATGTCACCATTCTCGAGCGCATGCCCGTGGAGGTTACACAAATGGGTGATCGGGATGAGTCGTGGGATTAGTGGATGGAAGCCTTGGAGGTCCCCCAAGGTACAAGGCCAAAAAAGAATTATGTGGTGGGGTTCCCCAACGCTCCGAGACAACGTGAAACCATCCCCGACAATGTATATCTTTCCATCGTGAGGAATGTACTTACAGAGATCCGTGCTAATCTAAATCGGTTTGCTCGCCAACTTTCCGATGTAGAGATAGGTACGTTCGCACGTACCGCTCTCGAGGCCTCAGATCCATCCTCCGATCCTAGCCAAAGGTTGTAATGGAATAACCTTATCGGTGACGAGATCGTGCATATCGTGGGCTCCTTGATTGAAGATATTGTCCAAAAGACGGAAGCTCGTGTTGCGGAGGTATAAGTTTTGACTTTCTTGTTTATTTATTTGTTTTCATTCACATGTAAATTTTGTTTCTTCTTTTTAACTATTTTAATTAAACTTGTGTATCTAGGAAAATAATCGGCGTGCTATGGAAGTCGATAAGGATTACACGTCCGAGGATGAGGCCTCCGATGACGAGGACTTTGATGATGGCGGCGGTGATGGCGGCGGTGATGGTGGTGGATCTTCCGATGTTGATTTGTCGAATTAGTTTACATTGATCGGTTTTAAGACTATTGTAATTTGATGGTTTTGGGATGTAATATAATACGTTGTGATGGTTTGATACTTTGTCAGTTATTTAGGATTGCTTATAATGATGTAATGATACGGTTTAATCCTCCGGTTATCGGAGTTTGTGAAGGTTTGTGTTGGATTTAATTACTATAGTTTAATTGTGAAATTTACTAGTTTTTGCGAATGATTTTGAGTAGTATAGTTTAATGATTATCATTGTTGTTTTGTTTGGTTGTTTGGTTGTGATTGGATTGGATTTGTGAATGGTTTGTGTATTTATTTGGTTTGGTATACATGGACTGCAGAAAAACCTGCAATTTTTTTTAAAATCAGACCTTAAAACCGACCGACAATAAGCATAACCGACCACTTTTGACCATTACAAAACCTAGAAAACCGACCGTCAATGGACATAACAGACCACCTTCTTCATAAAACCAATTGTCTCCTTTAGAGGGTGGTCGGTTTTAGGACGGTCGGTTATGACATTTAAGTTAACTTCTGAAATAAAACCGACCGATGTGCACACTTTGACCACAGTTGGTTATGAGTTCCAATCAACTTTTTAAAAATAGTCATAACTGACCACCTACGGTCGGTTATGACTTAGTGACATGGCAACATGTGTGCACACGTGTACAAAGTGACCCCATATTTGAATAAAATGCCCAGGCACTTAACCGACCACTATGTTGGTCAGTTATGAGGGTTAAACCCGACCAAAAGTCATAACCGACCAGGCTAAAACCGACCATGCCCTGTGGTCGGTTATGACTATTTTAACCGACCGTGTTGCCTCTTAACCGACCGTTTTTGACGGTCGGTTTTGTCTTGTTTTCTTGTAGTGTGTATAGGCTTCCCATTAGGGTTTTAGGGATTTGTACCTTTTGATCTGGACCGTAGGAGTGTTTTTTAACTGTAGGACGTGTGGACGTTCATGATGAAGCGGTGTACTACTGAATCCGGACCGTAGGAAGGTTCTGGATCCGGGCTACCTGGACGGTAGTGATATTGCCACGTGTTCTGGGGTCCCCAGTGTTACTGGTAAACAGACCCTGGGCTTTGTTTATTGGTCCTTGGGCTCAACATGTTGGGCCCCGGGATCTTATTAATGGGCCTATATTATTATGGGCTATCAATAACCAATATGAAGATACTGGTTAAATTTGTCGAATCTATTAAAAATCATAATAAAGCTGTAAACAAAATTTAGCATTATATTTAACTCAACCCCCATCCGAGCACATCAAAAAATTTAGATGCTACATATATTTTGACAAATGACAACCAATTTGAATTTCAGGAGTGAAAGAAAATAGCCATTTATAACTTCTTCGGCCTTGTAATGACGATTAATGTAGCAACCAACTAAATTAGTGATTCTAAATCTATATTGCTTTGATCATGCATAACGGTTAGGTTACGGTCACAGCTCACTGCTGGTCAATAAGTTACCATTAGGAGGACAAGATTTGGTTTTCATTCTTTTACACGTAAGTACATTAGAAGAGTAGTAGAATTGCATTTTAGGACACAATGGAGAATAGTGATAGTTCAGAATCAGAACTAAATTAGTGATTCTGAATCTATATTGCTTTGATCATGCATAACGGTTAGGTTACGGCCACAGGTCACTGCTGGTCAATAACATTAGGAGGATAAATTTTGGTTTTCATTCTTTTACACGTAAGTACATTAGAAGAGTAGTAGGATTGCAGTTTAGGACACAATGGAGAATAGTGATAGTTCAGAACTGATTTGGATGCATGCAGATTGCGCGAAACCCTGCATGATATGAGACTTCAGTTTTATATCAAGCTTAGCATGTTAACTATATAAAATATCAAAAAGACCTATATATATGTTAACTATTATAAATTGCACATGGATGAATGAAACCATACAAAGTAATGTATATTTTTCAAAGAGGGTAAAAAAACTTTGCTTATTGAGTTCTGCAATGCATGTGAAACATGCGTTTACGGCCAATGCATTTCTGGTCTACATTTGTATAAATTGGTTTTAAAAATCACACCAGATTTTGATATAGTATCAAATTGGTGCAATTTTTAATGTAGCATTGAAATGAGGTAATTTTTAAAATAAGATTCAAGATGAATTTAATAGTAAAATGATGTTATTAATTCAAATTTGAAATTGAATAGGAAATAATTGTAAAAGTATAACTGTGAAAGAAGAAAAACAAAAGAAGAATACGGAAAAATTATATATATTATAATATTTCTCATTCAAAATTTATAACTAAAATTTTAAAAAAAAACAATTAGTAGTTTCCAAAATACATATGAGGCTCCAACTTATTTCTAAGATTTATATCAATTTACTCCAATATCACATTTATTATATGGTATTTAGAAAATAGAATCATGCAGATGAGCTGAGGATGACCTCAGTTACTATCTTAGGTTATAATATTTTTTTCTTATAAATATAATAGGGTAAATTTATAATTTCACGAAGATTTACTCGTATTTACAAAAATGTCAAGGGGAATTTACTTGATCCTCATACCCATTTTTCTCTTTAAAAATAGATGCACAATAATTGAAAAATATGTATATAATCAATTCTTGCACAATACATTTTGTTAAACTTTTATTTATAATCAAAACTCAGCAGATTCAAATGCATGAAATATACCAAAATCAGATAATCTAACCAGAAAAAAGCATGTCGAAAACGTGAACCCTAGCCATTTAGAAAATATGAACTAATGTAGGTGACTCATATGATATACCTAAAGGTTGGAACCGCTCATATTTAAACATAATATTAATTTAAGGGAGACCTCATATTCAAGTGTAAGTAATTGATTATGACCATGTTAAAAGTTGAGGGATCTTCAAATACACAAGCATATACTTTACATGTTTACCATGAATCAGGACTTAGACTTTTGCATATGACACATGTAATGAATTCTGTTAATTGGTCAATTTTAATGATGAAGATATATACGCCCACAATTTGATTGTATAAATGTCGGCACTTTATCCTTTTCAAAATTATATCTCGATTTTGGTGCTGATTTCAAATATTACAAGAGATTGAGCGAATTCTTAATTCTTGTGCCTGATATTAATTTTAATGTTAATTGTAAACAAGTGAAAAAATTGCGGCTAAATATTGGTATGACAAGAGTGTGAATTTTGGGTCAGGACGTTAAGGAATTAAGGAGAAAGATGGTTGTACGTCATAGATAAGTCTCATGTGAAGAAAATTATGGTCAAAATATTGTCCGGCTTACTTTTTATGTTTTTTATGTATTATTAAATATGGCTTTATATATAAAAGTTAAAACACACATATATGTGTATAGGGAATTATTCAAATGAGAACCCCAATTATAGTGAGATATGAGATCTGATCTCAGCCCTCCGTTTTATAATATTTTTTCTTTTTTCTTTTAATCCCTACCACACATTTCTTCTTCCACCCAACTATTTTCTTGTCAATTTTCTCTGAACATTCAACCCACCCACCACTGCACTCTCTCCACCCTTACCACCCGATGCCACCGCCACTATACTACTCATCGCCGGACTGTTCTCTCCCTCCCTCCCTCTCTCTCCACAACGGATTACATACACACAACTATACGCACACCACCGCACTTTCCGTTCAAGCTCAATTCATTCGCCGTTAGATCCGTTTTTACTGATTCGTCCACTGTTAATTTCATCGATCAGAGTTTTACCTTCAATACTGGCCCTGCAATTGCTCTACTCTGTATAGTTTGAAATCTGTTGATCAATATCATAGGTAATTTTTTAATAAATTCTGGTGATTCTTCCGATATCGGGGGTCAATGGATGGTGATGGTTATTGTGGTGGTAATGATGACATGGTGGATTTGACTGTACTATTTATAATTAAATATGGTGATTTTTGTTCTAATGGTGGTGATCGGAGTTGATGAATTGAGTTGGTGGTAGGATCTGGTGAGTATAGGCAGTGGCCGGTTGTGGTGATTTGTTTATTTCAGAGGTGATTTTTTGTTTATCAGTTGTCGGTTGCGGTGATTTTTCATTTTTTAATGGTGATTTTTGATTTTCCAGTGGTGAGTATAGGCTGTGAATTTTTTTTACCGGTGGCTATGTTGTGATTTTTGTGTTTCCGGTGGTGATTTTTCATTTTTTAGTGGTGATTTTTATATTCCGAGGGTGTTTTTTTAATTTGCCGGTGGTGATTTTATGTTTGCCGGTGGTGATTTTCCGGTGATCGTCGGAGGTAGTGGTGGTCACCGGCGGTGGTAATGGCCGGAAATGGTGGTTGCCGGTGGTTGGAGGTAATGGTGGATGGTAAGTAGAAAGAAGATAGAAGAGATAATGGTTGTAGAATATGATGAGATTTAAAATGAATGGTGTAGATTAAAAATATATTTAAATTTTTATGGCTAAGATTAGATCTCATATCTCACAAAATATGGTTCTCAATGGAGTAAAACCCTATGTGTATATATAAGTTGTGGTTCTTTTAAGAAAACAATCTATTTATTATTTAGAATGAGGGTAAGGTTCTATATAATACATCATGTTCAGATATTGTTCTAAACGATATATACTGAATTGGATACGGTTAATTGATTAATTAATTGTATGAGAAACTTAAGCGCAAGTTTTCATGCAGCTTTCATACAATTTTATTACAATTATATATATAACTTAATATGGCATAAACAACGTGATTATCCATGCCTCCTGATTTCAAGGTATGTATTGATAAACAAGGAATTATGCAACCTTATAATATCTCGTATGCTCAACTTATTTTTTGTTTTAACCTCGTATAAATTAGACCAATTAGTTGACTCTAATATCATAGTTTAATCTCTAATTCTCAGGAATTAATGCCCTGTAAATGAAATATGTGAAAATAATAAATATTGAATTTTACAAGAGAAACATCAATTTATATTCAAAACTCACCCTTGATTTAATTAATATAATGTCACAAATAATACACGTAATGTATATGACCTAAATTTTACCTAATTCACAAAAAAAGTAAATTACGAATGAATTTTTTCTTTCAAATGGAAGAAAAAATAGTTTGAGGCCTAGAAAAAGTGAAGCGAGAAAAACAGCAAACAACAATTGACATTATTACGGGTTAGTTTACAAAACAAAAAAACATAAATATATTATTTCAGTTTAAAATTTGAGATTTTTTTTTAACTAATTCCATGAATCCAATTATCATAACATCATGTAATTTTCCATGTCTATCTCTAAATTCCTACTTTCAATATTACAGCTTTACAACTAATATAACTAATATGCACACTTCAATTTATAATTTAATGGAATAACTATGGCATATTTACAAAATATTTATACTAGTATATAACATGTGTGATACACAGTTGTTTTTATCATTATATATTATAAATTCAAATTTAATATGTTGCTGGTAGAATTCCAACCTTATATCTCTTAAAAAATACTAATTTTTTATAATTTTGATATGTTGCTGCTAGGATTCGAACCGTATATCTCTTAAATAATACTAATTTAAGTATTATCGATTTGATCTGACGACTCCTTATCGATTTGATCTGACGACTCTGGATTAAATGATCAATGACCAACAACCAACGACAACCAAACTTTTAATGTTTCTTCTTTACTATAATAGTATAGATAATATTAATTTTCTTGTGTTTCCCAAATTTAATAATTAAAATGGGATGGAGAGAGTAAATTTTATTTATTACATCATAATGAAACAATTACATCGATATAATTATCTAATCTAAAAATCAAAATAAAGAATGTCAAATTAGGTGAAATATTAAAAATTTGGTAATAGGTACTTAATTATCCTTAATTAATTATTTTTAGGACCCGTTTATGTAACGCCCTCCAAACTTGGGTCAGAAATTTGGGGTACACAACACACACACCATCTTTAAACCTGTTTATGAATATAATAATATATGCAATGACCCTACTTACCATGATCAAGGATCACAATAGTTTAAAATATGTCCACAGGCCACAATCTTATTTATTACAAACGTACCAAATCCCAAATTTATTTATCATACATCTGAAGTCAAACTTCTTTATTATAAAAATTTTAGCACACACCAAGTCACACAACTTCCGCTAGCTTATTCCATTTCAACTTGAAAACCTAGTTGACACACTCGACTGAGGATCCTCGCCATTACCAGTTTCCTTCTTAACTGGAAAAAAACATAAACAGATTCGCAGGAGTGAGCTAATTAGATCAACAAGTCATAATGACAATACCGAGAGTAAATAATGATCAATTGAAATGATATTGGGAATCAAGTTTCCTGATAAACAATGATTAGAATTGGATATTCACTTTCATTTTAAAAGCCTAAAAAACCAAGTTTAGGCTGCTGATCAGTCACGCACTAATCCCGAACAAGGCTCCTGGCTTTGCTCTATATACTGGATCCAAAGCACACATTGGCCTATTATGACCATGAATCTGGTCCATCTTTAAAAACAATCAAATTCTATAATAATAACATGATAAACGATGTAATTCAATAAACTGAATCATAAACAACATTTATCGTAAAGTATAAGGTGATTCACAACACCAGGAATCGATGTCGCCGTCGCCATATATGGTGAATTGAAAAGGACGAGGTGGATTGAGGCGGTGGAGGGAGGTTGTGGTTATGAAGGAAGAGGGGAGGGTCGAGGAGGAGGTTGTCGTGGAGGAAGATGAGGTGAGGAAGCAACAAAAGTGACAGTTTAAGCGAGTTTCAAACAAATAATACAAGCAGATCGAAAAAACTTAATCGAGAAAAAAAGAGAGAGAAAACAAGAGAGAAAGAGGGATTTATATACGAGAGAAGAAGAGAGAAACGGAGAATGAAGAAAAGAGGAGGATGAGGAAAATGGGCCGATTATTAGAAAAGGAGTGCAACGTATTTTTGCAATTTAAATTATTTAGTTTTTTAAAAATAGTAAATTTGCAACAACTTTGATATGTAAGTATTTTTTAAATAAATACCTCAAATTTGGTAATTTTAATAAATTCCCTTATTTTTTTGACTAATACATGTTATTTTACATATATATACCAACTAAAACAACTCTTTTTCAAAAATATAATGATCTATTCTATTTAATAAAATATTAAAATTACTAATAACTCCTAATTTACTCATAATTAGTATATAAATCAAATAATTTTTTCTCCAAAAACACGTTAATTTTATGTTTTTCCCTCCTAAAAATATCATTTTCCAAAAGTATCATGTACAATTTTATTTTAAAAAATTAATATTATTTTTATTAACCAACTAATTAACTTTTCAATTAAAAAACACCAAATTTTATCTTTTAAGTTAGGAAATGATGTTACATAAGATTTAGCACACCTATTAAAATTACATTGCATTAAGTGTGTGAAGTGCAAGTTCTCGTACATATTTTACTTGTTAATAAAAATTACATAGGTTTGGTAAGTGCAAATTATTTCCAATAACACAAGTGATAATTGGGCAAAGTGAATTTTGATTATTAACAAAGGTTACACGAGTTTATGAGTTTATATATGTATGCAAAGCCAGTCGACGCGCTGATCTTGTGACTTCTGGTTAGACCTGACAATTTTGGACACGACACGACTTATACGATACGAAACGACACAAAAAAAAATTTAGTATTTGTATTTGTCATTTTAGTACACGACACGAAAATACACGAACACGAAAGTACACGACCGAGATTTAGTGTCGATTTTGTGTTTTCCCTTCGAGTACAGGACACGACACGATATATACGACATAAATAAATATTATAATTAAATATTAATATTTATAATGTATATATGTATATTTATAATAGATATATGTATATTCATTTTTTAAATAATTACTTAATCTTATAATATGTATATAAATGTGATCTAAATATATATTTTTAATATATTTCGTAAAAAAATTACCTAAAAATCTTATATTTTTAATTATTTATTAATTTATTTTAATTAATAATAATATTCTATTTTATACAAAACGACACGAAACGAAAGTACACGAAACCTAAACATGTCGGTTTTGTATTTGACCTTCTAGTATATGAAACACGAAAATACACGACTCGAAAGTATACGACACTACTAATTGTCAGGTCTACCACTAGCTAACCCACATTCCCGTTAGCCATAATTTATATACAAATTTAGAAAAACATGACCTACGGAAGCTGGTATCGTGGCTTCACGGGCGCCTCTAAAATCATCACACCAAACACTTAAACTAGTCATAAAAAATAAGTAACATCAGTTCATGCTAGCAAAGCCATGAGTTGAACGCCTTTTTGCACTCTCTGCAATCTGTATGAAGACATAGCTACATCATAAAACATTTTATCTTAGTTATACTTGAGAAACAGCTAGTTCAAGCTGTCTTTTACATTGAGTAGAGTTAATGAAGACTCTGCCATAGTATGATTAACCGGTATAGAAGGATGAACGTTCCCGAATCTATTAAGCAGGCACACAGATATGTTAACTCTGCGAAGATCACATTTTTCCAATAATAGGTAAGAGTTTGTCACTCTGCAAGTCTGCATATATATGTAAATTTTCTGGCATTGTATAGTTCATGTTAAATATATGATCCTATTGGGTCTTCCGCTAATATCTTAAGGTTTAGATGAAGAGCTGGTTGGTATGAGAGGAACACCTTAAGATTTTAGATGAGTTGGTTACTCAGCAGTTCAGTTCATCCAAAAATGGAAAGTAGCCTTCATCTTATTGGTTAATGCAGTGTACATGAAACTGTATTTATTAAGACCATTGTTATCGGAACATGCCTGCATTGAACTCTTATTAACTGTATTTTTATATTTTGTGCTTGAAATGTTTGAAATGCATCACATGACTGTATTTTTCTCCTTCAGTTTACAGCACAAGTGAGTTTACTTTGACAGTAAGTCTAACAGCTAAAGCATGCACTAGAAACCTATGTTAATCGGACTCTTCATTTTACCTTGGAGTACCCGTGTCATAAACTTCACACTCTCGGACTTGGACTCTTATTCTAAGCCAAAAACATGTACATTTTTCAAAATGTTGCCGAGTTTGACACTTGTACACATATCTATGTCGGATACTTGTAGCCGAGTCCGAGTAACATAGCTTGAAACTACTCACATCTGGAAACTCCTCACACTGTGACATCAGTTCATGCTGGCAAAGCCATGCGTTTAACGCCTTTTTGCTCTCTCTACAATCTGTATGAAGACATAGCTACATCATAAAACATTTTATCTTAGTTATACTTGAGAAACAGCTAGTTCAAGCTGTCTTTTACATTGAGTAGAGTTAATGAAGACTCTGCCATAGTATGATTAAGCGGTATAGAAGGATGAACGTTCCCGAATCTAATAAGCAGGCACACAGATATGTTAACTCTGCGAAGATCACATTTTTCCAATAATAGGTAAGAGTTTGTCACTCTGCAAGTCTGCATATATTTGTAAATTTTCTGGCATTGTATAGTTCATGTTAAATATATGATCCTATTGGGTCTTCCGCTAATATCTTAAGGTTTAGATGAAGAGTTGGTTACTCAACATGGTATCAGAGGAACACCTTAAGATTTTAGATGAGTTGGTTACTGAGCAGTTCAGTTCATCCAAAAATGGAAAGTAGCCTTCGTCTTATTGGTTAATGCAGTGTACATGAAACTGTATTTATTAAGACCATTGTTATCGGAAGAGGCCTGCATTGAACTCTTATTAACTGCATCTTATTAACTGCATCTTATTAACTGTATTTTTTTATTTTGTGCTTGAAATGTTTGAAATGCATCACATGACTGTATTTTTCTCCTTCAGTTTACAGCACAAGTGAGTTTACTTTGACAGTAAGTCTAACAGCTAAAGCATGCACTAGAAACCTATGTTAATCGGACTCTTCATTTTATCTTGGAGTACCCGTGTCATACACTTCACACTCTCGGACTTGGACTCTTATTCTAAGCCAAAAACATGTACATTTTTCAAAATGTTGCCGAGTTTGGCACTTGTACACATATCTATGTCGGATATTTGTAGCCGAGTCCGAGTAACATAGCTTGAAACTACTCACATATGGAAACTCCTCACACTGTGACATCAGTTCATGCTGGCAAAGCCATGCGTTGAACGCCTTTTTGCTCTCTCTACAATCTGTATGAAGACATAACTACATTATAAAACATTTTATCTATCTTAGTTATACTTGAGAAACATCTAGTTCAAGCTGTCTTTTACATTGCGTAGAGTTAATGTAGACTCTGCCATAGTATGATTAACCGGTTTATATAGAAGGATGAACGTTCCCCGAATCTAATAAGCAGGCACACAGATATGTTAACTCTGCGAAGATCACATTTTTCCAATAATAGGTAAGAGTTTGTCACTTTGCAAGTCTGCAGATATTTGTAAATTTTCTGGCATTGTATAGTTCATGTTAAATATATGATCCTAATGGGGCCTTACTCTAACACCTTAAGGTTTTAGATGAGGA
Source organism: Apium graveolens (assembly GCF_009905375.1). NCBI lineage: Eukaryota > Viridiplantae > Streptophyta > Magnoliopsida > Apiales > Apiaceae > Apium > Apium graveolens. The sequence goes on from NC_133655.1 coordinate 6,006,286, forward strand.
GCTGGTTACTCAATATGGTATCAGAGTTTAGGCCGACATGAACATCTTAATTTTTTAGATGAGCTGGTTACTCAGCAATTCAGTTCATCCAAAAATGGAAAGTAGCCTTCATCATATTGGTTAATGCAGTGTACATAAAACTGTATATATTAAGACCATTGTTATCGGAACAGGCCTGCATTGAACTTGATCAATTCTGAACATTTTTATGCATTGCTGAGTTCAGATCATTTTAGAGTGCGACTTGATCGAACCCTGCCGTTTCTGAATTCTTTTGCAAATTGATAAAGACAAGTTTGAAATTTTCTAGTAGACGGCGTGATAGAGATGAGAGGTGAACTGTAGTGTACTGTTACAAGGTGACAATTACAAATTTATCACAACTGGACGGTGGGTACTTCTGTCAACGTTATAGTCTTTGTCCGGTATTGGCAGTTTGTATGGTGTTGAGGTGCATGAACCTCAGGAGAAGAATGACAAGTTACCAATATAGAATTTGAAATTTACGGTTTTCTAACGTGTGTATAAGGACACACAATAAACACTAAATCTCATGAGTTTGGTGCATTTTGACAAGTCCTCTTATCATAAATATTGATGCACTCCCTGTATTTATAACAACTCGACCGATAAAAATATACCAAACTCGTAAAATTTAGTTTTTATTGTATGTTTTTTGGCACACATTACAAAGATCGTTTTACTAAAATGGACTAGAGGTTTGTTGGAAGATAGACTAGCTTTTTTCTACATTCTTGCATAAGGTGAATTTTAGTGAGTGCAATCACAAAAATTTCTGTTAATGGGTTTAATATGGAAAATTGATGATATTTAATTCTTTTCTTTTTAATTTAAATCTATTCATAAAAAAATTGCGAATATACTAGCACGTTTTTAATATTATTGTCTAGAGTAGTGCTAGGACCTAAATTGGGTATTAAAATAGTTTTAAAATAATGTGACATGAACAATGTGTCACTTTGATTTATTTTAATTGGTGAGATTGATATGAATGCATGAGGAGTCATCTTATTAGTTATACGATTACCAATCATTTATATATCCTGTTTTGACTATTATGTAGTCAAATTGACTAGATTTTGACCGATAATTTAGATAAATTTATGTAAAATTTAAGAAAATTAAAATAAATATTTTTGAAGAGGATTAGATATATTTTCTATTAATACAAATTTTGCAGTTTAATTATTTATATTTTAAGTATAATTTATGGTCAAAATATAATAAATTTGATTATAAAATAGTCAAAATATTATACATGATGAAGAGTATGTGATATTTTAGAACGGTTTCGAATCCAATTTTAGTTACCGTAAAAGTTTCAATGATGTGCACGTAAACGTAAATAAGTACGTATTTAATACTTTTTTTTAAAAAAAAGTACGTATTTAATGCTATTCTCTAACTATAAAAGTTCTAATAGTATTAAAATGTTTGCTAAAAATATTACTCTATAATAATATTACGGGAGAAAAATTTATGATTATATCTCCTGAGTCAGAGCATGTCATTTAAATAAATGTGGTTTACCTTAATTCACGTGATATACATGTTATTATGTGAGCTGTAGAGTTTACCTAATGTGCACCCAAAGAATAGTTGCAGGTTACCTACTAAAAAAGGTTACTTACGGAAAAAAAAAAAGCATGACTAGTTACCCAAAATTTCCCGATCTCATGATATTGAGGTTTCGATGGAGCTGGGTGTATGAATTTGTTTAATTTGAATAAAAAATACAAGATTAATTAATGAAAGTTAATTTTTCCGTCCCAATTTATCTGTCATTTTTGAATTTTTGTGGTCAAATAGACTCAGTTTTGACCAAAACTTTCATATAGATGTAATTAAAAAATTATAAAAAACATATCATTATAAAGTACATGTAATCTAATTTAATATGTACTTTTTTCAGTTTTTAAAATAATAAAAGATTAATATTTAATTTATGATCAATGTTGGGCCAATTTGAGTATAAAAAAATTAAACATTAAGAGATAAATTAACACGAAGGGAATACTATTCTTGCACATCTTAAAACGAATTATCAATTATTAATTAACCATTTGATTATCAAGAAACGAGTCTTAATTAACATGATTATATTATGAAACTTAAGCAAGTTGTGCAAGTTAGACAAGTGGTACACAGATATTTTCAATTAAAAAAATCGTTATCCATTTCCAGCTAAGCATGTATGAACACTAAACGCCATAAATAATGGAGCACTTTAAATTTTAGTTGGGACTGAGGAGGACCCAAAGCTTCATAAAAAAGTGAGTTATCCACTCGCTCGCTCAGTTCGCCGAGACCGAGTCATGAAGAAGAGTCTACGCTTTACGCGCTCAGGAAGACCACTACCCCTGTAAGAAGTGAGTCAAACACCGAGTCAATAACTTTTTCCATATAGAGCTGACTTTCTAATATCAATACTCGTGCAGACCATCACTTTATGATTTATAAAAATATAATATCCCAACTTTTTTATTCAGAAAAGAAAATTAAAAATATTATTAAACTATACTTTTTGTTCATTTTAAAGTACGTGTCTAACAATTTCTTAGAAACGATAATAATTGGGAGGGACTGTGGGAATATTGGTTTTTATGTGGTTCAATACATATGCCAAATTTTGATTGATTTTTGTTTGATAAATATGACTTATAAACTTACAAATGAACGTATGTTCTGAAAAAAATCGGAATATCTAAAACTTGGAATAGATGATAAACTCTTTGTATATATAAAAAAATTCACTAACAAAAATTACTCGACTTATCAATAATCATATTATTAGAATGTGTTCAGGGACACACTAGAAACATCGTCTATTAATAATGAATATATTATTACGATAGATCAAATAAGATCAACCAGATTTAATTATCGCAAAACTTAATTTATTACAACCATAATATTATACAAAATTGGTGTATTTTATTTCACTTTTTAATTTCAACGTAGGTCAATACTATATGACTACATATTTAAGTAATACTAATTTATTATTATATATTTCTATTGTAGTTTCAAATTCAATTTTTTACGATTATATTAATTTTATAATATACGACTATAAATATATGATTCTACTAAGTGTCTTTCTCCAAAATCTCTTACATATATGAATATTTTAATTTCGTCCCGTGTCTATTACTCCATCATTCCCAATTTATTTGTCATGTTTGACATTTTATAATTAAATTGACTCAACTTTGTTTGTAAATTAAATATCAATCTTTCATTATTTTGAAAAACCGAAGAATACGTATTAAAGTAGATTACGTGTACTTTCTAATGATATACTTTTTATAATTTTTTTCAATTATATACTATATAAAATTTTCAATCAAAATTGTGTCAATTATAACACAAAAAATCAAACATGACAGATAATTTAAGACGGACGGAATATAATTATAATGTTGCAAGTTGCCTTTTTAAACAATTTAATGCTATTCTATTGAAGCCAACGCTTGCAAAATAAACAGCATTATTGTACTTGGGGTTAAAAAAACAAGTGGATCATTTTGTTTTTATCACATAAAACTAAAAAAACATGTTAATATATCATACATATCATCACAATCTCGTGGCCCATCAACGTTAAATTCATTACCTTTTTCGATATTCCTCTGCCGACGACCTCACAATCTGAAATGTGAACTTAAAATTGAAAAGAAACTCAGCAGTGTGAACTAAATTACAAATGTGCAACTTCATTTACAAAATAATGTAAAATAATTCTTATACAACATGTGCTTTTCTTAGCTTAAAATGCACGTGATTAACAAATAGGGATCCTGCAACTTGTTAAGCTGCAACTTGTTAAGTTTCATTGATATGATTACATCATAATCCAACTACTTCCTGGAGCCCTTTGGTGCTGAATGAGATTCTTCAGGACCTACACACTATAATCAGCTATAGCCCACTTTATCCCGTTCAGTGACACCGGAATTTCCGTTATTCGAGTTTTGAACTTGAAATTTATTTACGGTGAAAATTAATTTCGGATTTTGAGTTTTATACGGTACTAGTGTATAACCCGTAACTTGTGTGATGCATGGATTACTTTTAACATTCGATAATTTTTAATAATATATTTTATAATATAATTTTCAATAGTTGAAAAATAAATTTGAAAAATATAATAAGTTAGAACAATATATGTTTTATAATAATTTGAGACTTGACTGAAAATAAATAATATAATATAATATGTTGTTCACGAGACTCGAGCCCTGAACCTGTAAAATTGTTAAAATAAAGAATATAAAAGTTTAAATATAATAAGCTGTTGATAGGGTTCGAACCCTGAATCCATGAGAGCAGTTTAAATATTAATATAATAATATTTTATTATTGCATCCAACGGTTGTCATCCATCTGGCGGTTGTTATTTGTCGTACCAAACAACTGTACTAAGTAACCGACTAACAAATAGATGGTGTTCTGCTTATAATAGTATAGTATAGATTCTCTTCGTCTAACTGAATTTTTTATATTGGTGTATGGGGAATCGACACGCATTTTAAGGCTCCCGTAAAACATGGCTCCCTAAATAATTTTAATTTTTTTTAAATAAAAATATAGTGCTTAAATTTTTTACAGAAAAAGAAAATTCTAAAAAAAATTATAGAATTATATTTTATAGTACACGTGCCAAACATGAGGAAAAAGTAGATAAAGAATCCGTGAGACGGAAAGAGTAACATTGAGTTGTTTACGAAAACAACTCAAATCAACATATTGCAACTAAATTTGTTCACGATTTGAATCAACATATTTTTTCTTCAAATAGTAGATTAATTCACTTGTTTAAGCCTGAAAAAATGAGTTGGAACTTGAAGATAAATTAAATTGTGTAATCAAATGTAGTTCAGTTGATCCCAATTCAAATCTCAAACATATGTAACGTAATACAGGGTCTCATGAAATGTTTTGGTTCTTGCTCGCTCGAGAATTATTAACAAATTAATAATAATGTACAAGTAAGTGAAAGGCTACGAGTTTGCTCAAATAAATTACATTAGACCATACATCTAAATTTTCTTGAGCAATTGAATAACTGGCCTAGATTAATAATACAAGTTAATCTGAAGCATTAATATGAAAGCACGAAAATATATGATCAGTGACAATTCAGGTAAAACTACTGAAAACAGAGTAGAATAAAACTACACACTGTTAACATTGTCACCAGTACAGTAATCCATTGTCATCATCCATTTCTTAAACTCATCATCCGCAATCACATCCCAGAACTCCTTTTCTTTGTTGACACCTATTTCCATCTCCGTTTCGGTTTCGGTTTCGATTTTAATAGAACTTTCTTGTTGAGATTGTTGTGGCGGCTGAGATTGAGACTGCTGCTGCTGCTGCTGACTTGGATTGGGATTATTAGTGTAATCAGCAAAAGAAAAATTGAGCTTAGCTCTGGGTCCTCGAAATTCGATAGCAGCTTTGTCGTAAGCCCGAGCAGCATCCTCTGCTGTTTCAAATGTTCCGAGCCACACACGTGCTGCCTTTCGTGGATCACGAATCTCTGCAGCCCATTTTCCCCATGGTCTCTGTCTCACTCCTCTGTAATTCTTCTTCTTTTTCTTCTGTACCACACCGATGCTACTACTAGAACTTGTCTCGTAGTTTTTCTTCACGGAAACAGCATCCCTACTTTTAGTACTAACAGCAAGGTCTGTGTGCATCTTACCCTGCCCCGACTGTATCTGAGGTTGGTACATTTGACGTGCATCCTCGGTTGCAGGGGCAAAAAAATCGCAACCCAAACAGCCGCTAATATTGCACTTTTGGCAAGTGCTCGGTTCCAATGCAGCCACAAATGTGTTGGAATAACTCGATGAAGAGGAAGAGGAAGAGAAAGAAGAACTCTCGAAAAAAAACTGCGGTGACATGTCCATCGCAGAGCCACCAAATATCGCTTTCCTCAATGCACTAACCATGAACGAAACCTCTTGATCGTCGGAAAGATGTAGCGGCGGAAGGTGGTTGTTGGGCACGGCGGTGATCACTTGTTGCTGGTAAATATTTTGCATGCTTTTGCAGGACTCGAAGAGAAGAGATTGTGTTCTGAATTAGGAAAGTATAGTCAAAGTGAGTGTTATTTATACATGTGTGTCTGAACAGAGGTATCTGAACTGGTCTACGTGGATGCCCAACTGGACACACATTATTAACACGGAATAATATTATTTTGGACATTTTAGGAAGATTTGGAGCACGTGGGGATTTCTGTTAGTGACGGTTAAGTTGGGTACACGTGTCAGATAATGTGAGGAGGATAAGGACGAGGATGCTAAGGTTACTGGTGACGGTACTAGGAATTCTTAAGCACGTGGGTAAATAGAAGGGTTAAAATATAAGGTGGGCTAGTGTGACGTCTTGTCTTGCATAAAAAAGGGCTATACCCACAGATTCAAAACCAAGAGAAATGAATTGACATGTCGGTCGATAAGGACTTGGAAAGCAAAAAAAATGAAAATTTGAAGAACTCTTTCTAGAATTTTCACATTTTTTATTTTTGTATGTTTGAACATAAATTTTAAAACAAAATTGTAATTTACCTTTCCGTTTTACACACGTGATTGGCACACATATTTTAATAAGTTAGCTGTCAAAATTTGATTGGTTCATTTTTATTAATAACATAGAACATATGTATAAAAAATTTCATCAATTACAATAAACCAATTTTGAAAACTGTATATAATCTTACTTAAGAACACTCGCAGAACTTCTACTTTGTAAATCAAATAACTCCATGTTAAAAAAAAGACATTCGATCCTCCAAAAATTGATTAGTTCCAATAATGTATGAAACCCAGAATACAATAATAATAGAATTAAGCACATTAACAGAATGAATAAATTGACACTATATGTTACTAACGCCTCAAAATACAAGATCCGTCTATCCCATTAGTTAATCAACCACTATAATTCAACAACTCCAAGACCTTCTATCTAATATCATATCCCCCAAAGGTTTAAAAAATGCAAATATAGTAAAAGTAGGTTATCCCAAGTTCTTCTCATTCTCCCTTTCCGTCTCGCACGCACCCGGCAACACTAAACCTTCAACTCTCCGCACTGGGGCCGATATACGTCTCCTTCGTACATGTCCAAACCATCGCAGTATATCTTCCCTTACTTTGTTTATTATAGATACAACTAGAGATGCACAGAAAGCCCACCGGGCCTTGACCGGGCCTTAAATAGTCCGGACTTTGGCCGAGTCGGGCTTTGACTTTGACCGGGTCGGGTCGGGCTTTCCGAAAATATCAGAACCCGTTTGGGCCCTCGAGGCGGGCCTTACCGGGCTTTTTTCGGGTCGGGCTTTTTTCTAATTTAAATCAGATTGAGTTTTATAAGAGATTCTAAAGACAACATATGTTAGCAACTAGATCATCGTAAAAATGTATTAGTTTGCATGGAATATTTTATTTAAACATTACTTCGTTGAAACATTTAAGTTTGGCAAAAAATAAAAATATTTATAGAATAATATGTTTCATCAATGTTATCCAAATATATATAGTGTACTTACTATATCTTCTTTCATTAATCTTGCAATAAACTATATAAATAATATTATTAATCATGAATATGTAAATATATATATGTGTTTAAAGTATTATTTATATTTCTGGTAAATGTAAATTCATAAATATATAAGAAAATATATTAGAATAATCAGATTTTAACCATGGGTTTTCGGGCTTCTAATCGGGCTGGGCCAAAGACCGGGCTGGGCCGAAGCCCGGGCTTTTAACTGGGCCGGGCTTTGCCTAAAAATATAGGGCCCGTCAAGGCCCTAAGCCTGGGCCGGGACCGGGCCGAGCTTTGATCGGGACGGGTTTTGACTGGATCGGGCTGGGCCAGATTTTCGGGCCCAGGTTTTTTGTGCATCTCTAGACACAACTCGTAATTGCCTTCCTGAAAAAATCAATCGACAATCTATCTAACAAGGTGAGGCCACAAATCCAATGCAACATCCTCATTTCTGCCACCTCTAGTCGTTGTTCTTGGGCCTTCATTACAGCCCAACATTCCGCCCCATACAACAAAGCTGGTCTAATCGTCATTCGATAAAATCTTCCTTTTGATTTTAAAGGAATCTTTTTATCACACAGTACTCCTGAAGCAACACTCTACATTTACCATCCAGATTGGATACGATGAGTAACATCGGCATCTATCTTACCATCTTTATGAATCATAGATCCCAAATACTTGAAATTTTCTTTCGGAACTAATGAATGCTCTCCAATTCTAACATCAACCCCCTTTTCATCTGGTTCGTTACTAAAATTACACCACATGTATTCTGTTTTTGAATGACTAACAGGCAAGCCCGAAGTCTCCAATGTAACTCTCCATTGTTCTTCTCATTAATCTCCGACTTTGTCTCATTAATAATAACTATGCCATCCGCAAAAAGCATACACCACGGTACATCCTGAATTATTCTAGTGAGTACATCCATAATTATTGCGAATAAAATGGACTTAATGATGATCCTTGATGAAGTCTTATCTTGACCGAAAAATATTGAGTATCACCAACAGGAGTCCTGACATAAGTCATCACTTGAGAATACATTGCTTGAATTGCCCTCACATATATCCAGGATACACCTTTACTCTCCAAACTTTTTCGGATTACGTTGCACATAACACTATCGTAAGCTTTTTCCAAATCTATAAACACCATGTGCAGGTCCCTCCTACGTTCCCTATATTTCTCCATTAAACGCCTAAGAAGATGAATAGCCTCCGTTATCGACCTTCCAGGCATGAAACCAAATTGATTTTATGACACTGTAACCTTTCTTCTAAACCTAATTTCAATCACTCGCTCCAATAATTTCATAGTAGGACTTAAAAGCTTAATACCACGAAAATTACTCCAATTTTGAGCATCACCCTTATTCTTGTAAATTGGAATAACCATACTAAGCTTCCATTCTTGTGGTATCTTACCATTCTAAAAAATAAGATTAAAGAGTCGAGCCAACCACCGCTCACCCTCCTTACCTAAACACCACTATACCTCTATAGGTATCTCGTCTGGACCCATGGCTTTACCTTTACCCATCTTCCTTAATGCACACTCAATTTCTTCACCATTTTTAGGTTGTATATTAGAATCGCAATGCGATTGACGAACTTTTTCCCACTCAATCTCCTCTCCACTTATATGAGACTCGTTAAATAACTGTCTAGAATAGTGATACCATCTACATTTAATATCATCATTCTTAATTAACACGTGTGCATCTTCATCCTTAATAAATCTGACAAATCCCAAATCTCGTTGTCTCCTTTATCGAGCCTTTAGTAGTTTACAAATTCCATTTGATCCCTCATTTGTAGATAGACCTATGTACATTTCTTCATGAGCCTTATCCTTCGCCTCCACAACAGCCCTTTTTGCTAGCCATTTTGCTTCCTTATAGAGAGTTTTCTTTGTATCAAATTCCTCTAGTTTATTGCAGCATATAAGCTCCTTAAAGCGTGCTTGTTTAGCTTTACTTGCTCTTGCACATCCTCATTCCACCAATAAGCCTCTCTTTGATCATGAATTTTCCTCGAGGTGATTCCTAACATATTTTTAGCCACGCCCTTAATTAAAGAATACAAATGATTCCATATTTGGTTTACATCATCCTCAACAAAACTTCTTTATTCCAAACCAATTCGTTCCCTGAAAAGCCGTACTCTTTCACCTTTCAGATTTTTCCATAAAATACGCGACGTCACCTCTTGAATACCTAATGTTATCTTTCTCCTCATATAAATATCAATTACCAACAAACGATGTTGTGTAGCACACATCTCATCCAGAATCACTTTCCAATCTTTGTAATTTTTGTTGCGTCTTCTCGTAAAAAAATAATCTATTTGCGTGCTACAACCTCCACTCTTAAAAGTAATTAAATAAGAATCTCTCTTTTTGAAACAAGAATTAACTATCATTAATTCATGAACTAATGCAAATTCTGAAAGAGTACACCCACCTTCATTCCTTATACCATATCCAAAACCCCCATGAGTACCCACATATTCATCAGAATGCTCTCCAATATGACCATTAAAATCACCCCCGATATATAAAATTTGATCATTAGGTATTTTACTAACTAAATCATCTAAACAATCCCAGAAGAGTTTTTTCTCCTCATCTCCCAAACCAGCATGTGGAGCGTAGGCACTAACAATATTAACTACCACCACATCCACAACTAGTTTAATCATCATCACCCTATCATTAAATCAATTCACCCCACCACATTATTCCTCAGTTATGTACGTAATGTAATACCAACACCATTCCTATTAGTTACAACAACTGAATATCACAATTTAAAACACAGATCTCCAACTTTCCAAAAATTTGTAGCAAATATATAGGCTATGTTTGGGATTGCTGTTAAAAATTGTTGTGCTGTTAGAAAAAACTGTTGTAAAAATCAGATGACTGTTTGGTAATTTTTTGATATGTATATGTTTTGATGCAAAAAATTAGAAATAATAATGATTTTGGTAAGGTTTGATGGTAAAATCAGCATTTGCTTTCCGCAAAAGCTGAAAAGCGGCTTGTTCTAAAAGTATGGGGGCTTGCTTTCTAACAACAGCTTTTAGACCATTTATATTAAATATTCCAGCTTTCTTATCGCTACGTACATTTGCAATATGAAATACTTATGAAACGCACATGATCCGATAAATATATCTTGTTTTCTTAAATCAAAATTTACTTTTCAAATTGAAAGAACTATTAGTCATTATTGTATTCATATTTCGCCTTATAATCAACTTTATAAATAGATTCTAAAATTGGATAAATTTTCCAGTGAACTTCAAAAATCATAATCAACATTCAACAATGGGTAAATACTAACTTGGCAATGTATCTCTGATAGGGAATAAATAAATCCTGATTACGTAATTAATCTTGCATTAGTTACACATGATTTGGGCTACAAGGCCCAATAAGAAGATGAATGACATTCAGACCAAAAAGGTTAACACATTGATCAAGCCTGATGGACCAGATCAGGCCTGATGGAACAAAGAAGGCCCAAAACCCTGAATATTAATTAATTTCATAATTAATTAATAAGGGAGAATAACAGCTATTAAGATGAGTCCTAGTGGGGACATAAATCCTTGTAGATTGGCCTCCAAGGAACCTCATGGGATAATGAATCAGCTTTCTACTTCCTAGGACTCCAAAGTCCATTCTAATTCAGAGACTTGCCCACCAAGTCTCCTAACTCAAGTCCAATTCAAGGACTCCCAACATCTGTATAAAGGGTCTCACCCGCACCAATCAAAACTACGTTTTTTGGCTTGATTCTCTAATTCACAGAGATATGTAGGCATCTCGTAAATGCAGAGTTAAGTTACGAAACACGAGAGCAGCCATTAGAGGCCTTGAGCTCCCAAACCTTAGGAATAAACACAGCAGTTAATATACTCTAATTTTTTATCCATAACATTTGGCGCCGTCTGTGGGAAAAATGTAACAATAACCATGGCGAGAACACGGAGAACAAGCAGCGCCCTTGAAGGAGGAACACCCGCGGGGACAACCCAAACGATTTCGTCAACCGTGGAGGTACCTCCGCATTCAACCTATGCCGCTACCCAGGGAGGAGCCCAGGTAGGGGCAACTGAACCTCAACCACAAGGGACGATTCCCTTGGCTACTCAAGGGACGAATTCCCAACTTCAGCAGTTGCACGCACCTGTGAATTCTCGACCCGTTGGGTATGAGTATTCAACTATTGTAAGTACTAACCCCCCTTATGGGATGCCCCTTTACACCGAGGTTGGAGGAAGTGGGCATGCTGGACGGAGTGAAGCACGGAGAAAAAAACCCCCTTACATTCAAGGTTTGGCTCCTATCCCAGAGGATCAGGAATTTTTTGGTCCTTATACTGAGAGAGAATCCGAATCTTCGGACGATGAAGTGGCCCCAAGAAGGAGATGTGCTGGAAAAGAACCAATGGCTGAAGGCAACCAACGTCCGAGGAGTACCCGAGGGGTGAACCACCAAGAGGTGCAGGAGAGAATTAAGGCGCACAAGGCAGAGATTCAAAGGCTGAAGCATGACTTGGAGGCACACCAGGCTCCCAGACTCCCATTACCACCTAGGGGGAGAAATCCTCCTCCAATCATAGACCTGGATGGTCCGTCACAAAGAAGGGTTGTAGTCCCAAGAGCTGATCCAATCAATCTTCTTCCCCTTGGAGATCCTGATGATCCTGATGATCCCACTCCACCATTCACTGAAGAGATAATGAATGTCCACATCTCAGAGAAGTTCAAGATGCCCATTATCAAAGCTTATGATGGAGCGGGAAATCCCGCTAATCACGTCAGAACCTTCTCCAATGCACCGTTGTTGGGTCTTTCCTCAAACCCTGTCGGGTATGGCTCAAAGATGGTATAGTCGTTTGCCCTCAAACTCTATTGGGTCCTTCAGAGAATTAAGTCAGGCTTTTATTAAGCAGTTCATCAGCGGGAGAGTGCATGAGAAAAGTTCAGCATCCCTCATGAGCATTATGCAGGGATCGAAGGAATCCTTGAGAGACTACCTGAATCGTTTTATAAAGGAAGCTTTAAAAGTCTCGGACCTTGATGACAAGGTAGCCATGATAGCACTGCAACATGAAACTAGGGATGAGTTCTTCAAGATGTCATTGGCCAAGCGCCCCTGAAAGTATGTTACAGCTCCAAGATAGAGCCGGGAAGCACATCAAGGTGGAAGAGAGTATGAGGAAGACCGTAGTAAGTAACGAGCCCGCTGGAGGCAAGAAGCGAAAAATCGATCTGGAATATATAGCTATATATAAGTGTCCTAGAACTGAGCAAAACAATGACTCAACCCCGAGGAAGGGAGGACCTGGATAAAAGTTCACTGAGTATGCTAAGATGAATGCTCCAAGAAGCCAGATTTTGATGGAAATCAGAGATATTCGTTGGCCTGAGCCCTTAAAGGTTGATCCTACCAAGCTAGATAAGAGCGAGTATTGTAGATTTCACAAGAATGTTGGTCATGACACCGATGAGTGTAGACAACTAAAAGATGAAATTGAATTTCTCATTAGAAAAGGAAGATTGAACAAGTACACTGAAGATAGAGGAGATAGGAGCAATAACGTGAGAAAGAACTTTGATGATCGAAGAAGTGATCAAGATGATCAAGGGCGAAATCCTCAACCTAGGGGACCGGTGATAAATGCAATCTTCGGAGGACCGCGACCCCGAGGGCCTGTGATAAACACAATTTTTAGAGGACCAACCGCTGCTGGATTATCCAAGAACTCCAGGAAAGCGTATACCCGAGAAGTTATGCATATTATTGAAGAAGCCCCGAAGAGGGCTAGGACAGGAATAACAATGGCTTTCGATGATTCTGATCTGGAGGGTGTGAAATTTCCCCATGACGACCCGTTGGTCATAACCCCAATAATAGGGAACAACCCGGTGAAGAGGGTCCTCGTAGATAACAGTGCCTCAGTCAACATCTTACTCCATGATACCTTTTTAAGGATGGATTACAATGATTCACAATTGACCCCAACCGATATGCTGATATATGGATTTGCGGGAGTAGAGTGCCCCGTGGAAGAAATAATCAAATTGCCAATAACCATAGGTCAGGAATCAAGGCAAGCAACACAGATGTTGGACTTCGTGGTGGTGAAGGCTAGTTCAACTTATAACGCTATCATGGGAAGAACAGGGATACATGCCTTCAAGGCCGTCCCTTCTTCCTACCATTCAGTCATGAAGTTTCCCACCCGAAATGGGATTGGAGAAGAGAGAGGAGATCAAAAAATGGCAAGGAGTTGTTACGTAGCCTCTTTAAGGGCAGATGAAGTTGTGGAGCAAGTTCTGCCTATTGAAGATCTGGATATCCGAGAGAATGATGAGAAACGAGGGAAGCCAGCAGAAGACTTGGTTACGATTCCTTTGGCTCCCGAGGATCCTGAGAAAGTGACTTTCATTGGAGCAACACTAGAAGAGCCTCTTAAAGAGAAGTTGGTAAAATTTTTGCAAGAAAATAGTGATGTGTTCGCATGGTCTACAACTGATATGCCAGGAATAGACCCAGAACTAATCACTCACAAGCTGAATGTGGATCCAAGTCGGAAAATAGTGAATCAAAAGAAAAGAAGCTTTGCTCCGGAGAGGCAAGAAGCTATTAAACAAGAAGTAGAGAAGCTCTTAGAGGCTGGTTTCATTGAAGAGATTCAATTTCTGGAATGGTTAGCAAACCCTGTAATGGTAAAGAAGGCCAATGGAAAATAGAGGGTGTGTGTGGACTTTCTGATTTGAATGACGCATGCCCTAAGGACTATTTCCCGTTGCCAAGGATAGACACTTTGATAGATGCCACTGCTGGACATGAGATGCTGAGTTTTATGGATGAATTTAGTGGATACAATCAGATCAAGATGCACAAGGACGACATCTCAAAGGTATCATTCATCACTGACTTTGGTGTTTATTATTATCTTGTTATGACATTTGGTCTCAAGAATGCAGGAGCCACCTTTCAAAGGTTGGTAAATAAAATTTTTAAGGATCTTATTGGCAAAACCAAGGAATTTTATGTTGATGACATGTTAGTCAAGAGTCTAGTAAAGACTGACCATATAACCCATTTGAGGAAAGCTTTTGAGGTCCCGAGATACCATAAGATGATGTTAAATCCCACGAAGTGTGCTTTCAGAGTAGGGTCTGGAAAGTTTTTGGGATTGATGGTCTCCAAGAGAGGAATCGAGGCCAATCCCGATAAAATAAAGGCAATTCTGGACATAGAACCACCAAAAATTATTAAAGATGTTCAAAAGCTCACAAGAAGGGTTGCTGTGTTGGGACGATTCATCTCCAAGTCTGGGGACAAGTGCTTGCCGTTCTTCAAGTCATTAAAAAGGGTTAAAGATTTTGTATGGAGTGAGAAAAGCCAGAAGGCATTCGAGGAATTAAAGAAATATATGGTTCAGGCCCCGTTGTTGGCCAAGCCAGCTTTGAATGAAGTCTTATACTTGTACTTGGCCATTTCAGAAAGTGCCTTGAGCGCTGTGTTGGTTAAGGAGGAACCGAAAATCCAGAAACTCGAATACTATGTCAGCAAAATTCTGCATGGAGCTGAGTTTAATTATTCAACTATTGAGAAATTTGCACTAGCCTTGGTAATGGCTTCAAGAAAGTTGCGTCCCTACTTTCAGGCTCATTGGATTGAAGTACTAACAAATCAGCCCTTGCGAAATATTATTCATAGTCCCAAGGCTAGTGGGAGGCTGATCAGGTGGGCAATAGAGTTGGGAGAATTTGACATTAAGTATAAGCCATGAACGGCAATAAAAGCCCAGACATTGGCTGACTTCGTGGTGGAATGTACCATACCTAACAAGAAGTCGGGGCAGAAAGATATTATACCTCAAGACAAGGAAGTTGATAAGGAGGACAAAGAGAAGGATGATAAGGAGAAGGAATATTGGGTTCTCTATTTTGATGGAGCATCAAAAACAAATTCAAGCGGAGCAGGTCTATTTTTACAAAGCCCTGATGGGTTCTTGATTGAATATGCTATGCAGTTAGACTTCCCGACCACAAACAATGAGGCAGAATATGAAGCTCTGATAGATGGTGTTCGCCTCGCAGGGACACTGAGAGTCAAGAACTTGAAGGTCTGTGGAGACTCGAAGTTGGTCGTATCACAGGTAAAGGGAGAGTTTGAGGCAAGGGATGATACGATGGCTAAGTATGTCCGCCTAGTAGGGTTGTGATGACCCAATTCGATGAATGCCCTGTTGAGCACATTCCAAGGGAGGAAAATGCTAAGGCAGATGCCTTATCAAAGTTTGCTTCATCTGAGATAGAGAAAAGTTCAGGAAGTATATACTTCCGCATTTTGAAGACACGGAGCATTGATGTTAAGCTTGTAGCTCCTATTTGTCTGGGGACGTCATGGATAGATCCCATTAAGACCCATATTCAAACCGGTTGGTTGCCAAATGATGCTATTGAAGCACGGAAGTTGACTGTTCGAGCACTAAGATACTCTTTGATAGATGGGATTTTGTATAAAAGATCTTATGTGGTTCCCTACTTAAGATGTCTCAGGTCCGATGAGGCACGCTTGGCTCTGGAAGAAGTACATAAAGGTATCTGTGGGCAACACTTGGGGGGCAGAGCGCTAGCTCATAAGATAACCCGTTTAGGCTTCTATTGGCCAGAAATGATGGCTGATGCCAAAGAGTATGTAAAGAAGTGTGACCGCTGTCCGAAGCATGTGCCTGTCGTTAAACAACCCCCCGAGATGCTTACCTCCATCAAGTCACCTATCCCCTTTGTTATGTGGGGAATGGATATACTTGGACCTTTCCCCATGGCCACGACACAAAGAAAGTTCCTGATTGTAGCCATTAATTATTTTACTAAATGGATTGAAGCCAAGCCATTGACCAAAATCACAACTAAGCAGGTTGCACAATTCCTGTGGAAAAACATCATGTGCCGGTATGGAATTCCCCGTATCCTGTTTACCGATAATGGAACACAGTTCAATAATGAAGAATTCAAGAAGTATTGTGGAGAGAATGAGATTGAGTTACGATTTACCTCTGTGGCTCATCCACAAGCTAACGGGCAAGCGGAAGTGGCAAATCGAATAATCCTGGATGGACTAAAGAAGAGGATTGAGAAATCCAGGAATAATTGGGTGGATGAAATACTCCCAATACTTTGGGCTTACAGAACTACTTGTAGAGTCACTACCGGAGCCACTCCCTTCATGTTGGCGTATGGGGCAGAAGCATTTGTCCCAGTAGAAATATCGCACTCATCTCCCCGAATCTAGGCTTTTAATGTTAAGGAAAATGAGGAGGGGCAAAGATTAGCCTTGGACTTAATCAATGAGGTACGAGATGAATCACATGCGAAGATAGTGAACTATCAGAAGAAAGCTTCATTCTATTACAACCTAAGGGTTAAGGAAAGGTTCTTCAAGAAAGGAGATTTAGTCCTTATGAAAGTGGAAGCCTCTGGAGTAGGGCAGAAAGGAAAGCTTGCCCCAAACTGGGAAGGGCCCTATCAAGTTAAAAGTGTTCAAGGAAGTGGAACCTAGAAGTTAGAGACTATAGATGGTTTTGAAGTCACGAGAACTTGGCATGCACAAAACCTGAAGGTTTACTATGTGTAAATCAGTTGAACACGATTCTCACTTGTCAAAACAACAAGTAGGTTGAAAAGCACCTTGAAAATTTGCTTGCGTAGGATTTTACATTCTAATTCCAGTAGGATTTATATTGTTGATTCATTATTGTTAAGGGTTGAACCCATACCATGTAAGGCTTTGGAAAACCAGACTTTATATTAATGAGTTTGAAATTATTTCAACCTTCGGATATTTAAGTTGTGATAATACTTTGTGTAATTTTAACAAAGATCATGCTTTAATCATTAAAAGAAGAAGGCTTTAAGAATTCTTCTATAAGGAGTGCTTGTTGCACAACTCAAAGGGTCAAGTAGTTCAGGCCATTTAACATTCTCTTTAAAAGCATAATAAGTGCTGAAAAGTTGAAGAAGAAAGATATAAAGAAGAAAGCAGCATAAATAAACCCCGGAGGGTAATAAGTTCAGAATACAATAAGTTATGAATAAAAATTACAAATAAGAAAAACTACTCCTCCATGCGGGAACTTTCATTCCCTTGCTCTTTATCAGTACCATCCTTCTCAGCATCCTTTGCGGGAGAAGTAGGAGGAGAGGCAGTGCTAGGATCCAGGATGCGATCATCTGGCTGAGGGGAGTTGAAGAGGGCGTCCAAGCTATCCTCTATCCCAGGCTGCTCAGGACTTATAAAGTCCTTGGGATCAACTAAGCGATGATGCTTCTCCAAGATAGCCTTCACAGCTACATCCCATCCCTGGGTAAACTGCAGAGAATAAAGACCCTCATCGTGGATTTTCATAAGATTCTTGAATTTATCAGAATCCATGTAATCATCAATGAAATTTTCCTTATCAATCATAAGCTTAACCAGCTCGGAATGAGCCTTAGACAGCTCATCCCCCTTCGTCTCTAACTTCTTCTGCAGGACTTCGGCCCGCTCCTTCCATTTCTTCATCTCCCTTTCGAACTCATCGGAATTCCCCTTCCAGGACCTAGCCTGATGAAGGGCCGCCTGAAAGTAAGTGTCGCTCTGCACAAAGAAACGTGAGTTAACACAAGTTTATAAAAAAAGGAGGAAAGTTGGAATTTAAAGAGAGGAGAAAGGGATGTTACCGCGGCTTGGGCTTGAGAACCCAGAAGCTCAATAGTCTCAATGTCACTCCTCATGACGATGTCAGTGAAGTCGTGGGGAGTGATGGAGTGGTACGACCAGTCCTTGGCATGTTTGGTGGATCCAACCACCGTATCACTTCTCCTAAAGCCCCAGTTAGGCCTAAAGGAGTGCGCCTTAAGTGGAGGATCCACATCATCTCCCAGCTCTACAACAGGGACGTGGGGCCTAAGGAAGGTGGGAGCATCAGACTTGCCCCTGGGATCTCTGTTTAGCTTGGCCCTCTTTTGGCGTCCAGATTCCCCCTCCTTAGGCCTGTTGATGTTGTTAATGGCCTCGAAAGCTGAAAGAAAAAGAAGAAAAATATTAAACTTCTGGAGATAATAAAGTTGTAATAAAAAGGAAGAAAGAAATAGCTGCGCAGATATAAATTTACGCTTATCACTGGCCTGAGAGAGACCAACTTTCTTCAAAGAGAACTCCTCTAAAAGGGTCCAAGTGTCTGTTTTTCCATCATTTGAAATAAGGTCTTGATAGGCCACCTCCTCCTCATCAGTTAACCTGATGCTACCAGGACTACCATCTGACACTTTACAAAAGGGCCTACGAAAGAGTGTGGCCCAATCGCCCCCAACCTAGGCCAGCCTAACAAACTCGTCCCTCCACTTAGGGTTATTCTCAACTATAGAGTTGCTATCAAAAATATGAGGAATTTTAGGCTGTTGGCGAATTAAAATCCATAAATTAGGAGGGAGTTGACAAGGGTTAATTTTTACGTCTGCAAGTAAACGAGGAATAAATTCGTGAAATGGGAACCTAAGACCCGCGGTCAGGGCTCCTCGATAAATAAACAGAGTGTCGCCCTCTCAGTTACATGTCCTATCTTCAGGGGCGGCTGGGGTAATTCTAAGGTGGGGTGGAAGTTTATATGTGGTGTTCATGGACTCAATTCTTCCCTCAAACTCGTGAAAAGTGTTACCGTGGTTATATGAATCTAATTCAGATAAAGAGGGATATTCATCGCCTCTAGAGTTTATCATATCAATTAAAGAAGTGTACGGAGATTGGATTTGAATGGCAGTACCTCTCTTAGAAGTGTTCATCTTCCCCAAACGAGCTAGATCACGATCCACCATTGATATTCTTCGAATGAAGGCTTGAAATCCAGAAAAAGCTTGAAGGTGGTGGAACTGCGGTGGCTGAGGTCGCCGGAAATCGCCTTCCTAAGAGAGAAATTTGAGAGAGTTTTTGAGAGAAAGTTTGAGAAATGAGGAGTGAAGTGAGGATTCTCACTTCTCACTTCTCTTTTATAGGCGAAAAGCTCGGAATACGAGGCGTCTTAAGGCCCGTATAGCAAGGTCCAACTTGAGGAAAGCCCACTATGGGGAAGTTTCAGGGATATTCTAGAAGCAGGGATGGAAACTGAAGGGTCAAAAATCGAGCAGAATTTTGAAGAAACGTTTCGATCAGAATCCTGATCGACGAAAGGAAGAATCTTGATCGATATTTCATTCGATTAAAAGGGTAAAAAGCCATTTAGTTCGATCAGAGTCCTGATCGATTAAAGGAAAAATCTTGATCGATATTTCATTTGATTGAAGGGGTAAAAAGCCACTTAGTTCGATCAGAGTCCTGATCAACAAAGAATAACATCCTGATCGAATTTTCATTCGAACAAAAAGGAATAAGCTTGTTTAATTCGATTAGAATCCTGATCGATTTCGATCAGGAATCCTGGTCGAAACATGATCGATTAGGGCAGCAAGTCTTAAGCTAGTTCGATCAGGATCCTGACCGATTTCGATCAGGAATCCTGGTCGTTTTTTGCACAAATCCTGGTCGAAATTCCATCGACCAGAGAGACAGAATGACAGCTAGTTTGATCAGGATCCTGATCGATTTCGATCAGGAATCTTGGTCGATTTTGACACAAATCCTGTTCGAAATTCCATCGACGAGAGAGACAGAATAACAGCTAATTCGATCAGGATCCTGATCGATTTCGATCAGGAATCCTGGTCGATTTGAAACATTTCATAATCGATTTAGAGCTGAAAATTGAGAATAAATCCAGAAAAAGGATAAATTCAGAAAATTAAGGGAAAAATTCCTGGAAATTAAGGAAAAATTCCAGAATTAAGGGAAAAATTCCTGGAAATTATGGAAAAATCCCAGAACTAAATGAAAAATTCCTGGATATTAAGGTAATTCCTAACAATAGGGATTAAAGCAAATCGTTGTAAATATGTAGGTTGTTCCACACTTTACACAAAACGATACCCTGTAAGGGAACAAGTGAACTTAACTTTTGTGAAACCTAGCCACTGTTTCCCAAAAGTTGGAGGGCAAATGATAGGGGATAAATAAATCTTGATTACGTAATTAATCTTGCATTAATTACACATGATTTGGGCTACAAGGCCCAATAAGAAGATGAATGACATTCGGACCAAAAAGGTTAACACATTGATCAAGTCTGATGGACCAGATCAGGCCTGATGGAAGAAAGAAGGTCCAAAACCCTGAATATTAATTAATTTCGTAATTAATTAATAAGGGAGAAAAACAACTATTAAGATGAGTCCTAGTGGGGACATAAATCCTTGTAGATTGGCCTTCAAGGAACCTCATGTGGTAAGGAATCAGTTTGCTACTTCTTGGGACTCCAAAGTCCATTCTAATTCAGAGACTTGCCCACCAAGTCTCCTAACTCGAGTCCAATTCAAGGACTCCCAACAACTATATAAAGGGTCTCACCCCCGCCAATCAGAACTACATTTTTTGACTTGATTTTCTAATTCACAGAGATACGTAGGCATCTCGTAAAAACAGAGTTAAGTTACGAAACACGAAAACAGTCATTAAAGGCCTTGAGCCCCTGTACCTTAGCAATAAACACGACAGTTAATATACTGTAATTTTTTATCCATAACAACCTCCATAATACATATCATACATTTTAATTAGATTGATGTTAAAATTTCAGTAATTTACACCCTGCTCATTTTAAAGGACCACTGTCCCGCTAATAATAATTGGGCAGTGGGTACCAAAATTGGATTTTAGTTTCTATATTATTAAAAAATTCCTATTTTGTCAATCTATTTTCCTTTAGTTTTTTACAAGATACGTAACTAATTTAAATTTTGAAATTTGGTAGTCTCTATAATTATTCTTGACTAGTATATTACAAATAAATTTTAGATGATAAATATAATTTCAATTTAATTTAAATAATTATAAAATACATAATATGAAATATATATGTTAATTTATGAATAACTAATAAAATGGAGGTACTAAATTAATATAACTAAATTTTTTATAAAATGTCCAATTTTTTCATATTAATCGTAATGATTAACTTCCGAATTAGTAATTACTTCCTCTATTTTTATTATACGACATTTGACTTTTATGCACACACTTCTAAGTATTTTGACCGCATAGTTAGAATAATAATTTTTAATTTTTTCTTTTTGTGAATAAAAATATATAACTAAAACTTTAATTTAGAAAAAGAAAATTTTTAAAAAATATTATTTTATCTATCCGGTCAAAGGACTTAGAATTATGTGCAAAAAAGTCAAACCACCTGTAAAAGAAAACAGAGGGAGTAATTCTTAAATCATATCTGTATTTTACATTTTTTTTTTTTGCAATATTGTCAGTTTCAGGTAATCATCAAATCAACTCATCGTAAATATAAATCCAAAGTGTTTGGTACCAAAATTAACACATAAAATAAGATTGGAAATGGTGCCGACGTGAAATATGGATAAATATGTATGCATCTCATAACAGTCACGATCAAGAGTCTCCTTTTAAATCCAAAAAATCAAAGTGCTAATAATTAGAATATTAGATACCACAAAAGGACGCCTTTAATAATTGAAAACAAGAAAAGGACAAATTTGAGAAGTCGTCCATACCTTAAAAAGATGTTGTGTATTTTTATTTAGCCAAGTTATGGATTAAAAAGATGTGCATATCTTGCCCAACAGCCGTTTGGATAATACTCAAATATTTTTTACGGGAATTATTCAGATAATTATATTTTACGGGAGTTTTAAAATACGTAGCGATCCTGTGTTCCAAAACATAAAGAATTTTTGTGGGTCTATACACTTTAGTTTTATGGATGTCCCATTTATTTCTATATATTTATTAATTGTAATAAAATTAGTGTGAAAGTATAATATTTTCATATTCAACTTCAAGCCATATATACCAAATTTTACGCTATACGTGTATTATATCAATATATATTATTTTATTGATAATAGTACAAAAAGTAATAAAGTTGAAATGAAACAAATGGATTAGTTTTGTCTTACGTGAGTAGTGTTGAATATATCTTATTCTGCTATTTTAGCGACTAGTTCGTTAACATGGTATCGGAGTTAAGTTTAGAGAGAGACTTGAGTTCGAGTTCTCGCATACTCATTTATTTAATTTAAATATTTTTTATTGGTATTGGTATATATTTAATTATATATGTTGTCTTGATCAATCTATTCGAAAAATATCATATGATTGAGCGAGATTGTTAAAGAGTATAAAATTCTATTGGTTCTTCCTCCACCATTTTAAAAAACCGGTTCCTTAACAGTTTGCCTTAAATTGACAGGTTCCTTAACAAGTAGCACAAGAATATTATCAGAACAAATAAAAACACTAAAAATTTGGTATACACTAAAATGATGTAACATTTGAAATTGGGTTAGAAGAGAATATTATACTAAAATGTGTAAAATTATAAAATTGAAGTCCATCTTTTAATTGGAATCCTCGGAATCCATCTATGTTCTGCAAATAAAATATCTTCTAAAATGTGTTATCTTTCAAAACATGTTTCACAAATATCATTACTTAAATAAAATCATGCAAATCTCATATATTTATAATTACAATATGTATGTTCTGCAACATGAACATTTATGTTCTGCAAACTAAGCATGTTTTGTAGAATAATATATTTTGCAACATTCTACTTGTAAAATCAATGCAAACTGCAAGATTTTCAATAAAATTGTGATATTTGTAGAATATCATTCGAAAAATAATACGTTTTGTAACAATTTAAGCTATATTTTACTTGCAGAACATATATGGACTCCAAGGAATCCAATGAAATAGGGGACTCCATAGAATCTAATCCTTATAATAAAAATATAAGATTGCTAACGATTTTTCTTAACACCTTAATATTTTACAGCAATAAGTTAATTAATGCACTATCAGAGCTCGGATTGACAAAAAAACTCATATTCAACTCTCTATTATATTTGTTATTCTCATAATTTATCATAAACATAAAAAATAAATTAAAATTTTCTCCCATAATTAGGTTTTCGAGCGAGAAGTTCCTCGACACTTTAAACCTAACAATTGTTGCCATAATTTATTAATCTTTCTAGTCAAATATCATGGTCAAAAACCTTTTGTTTAAATGAGTAGTTAGAGGATTAAAATAATTGTAGGTGCATGCCGATTACATACCACAAAAGGACACCCTGACAAATTTTTCAATACCTTAACGCAACAAGTCAACAACACTTGCAGATAAATTATTATAATATTTAATTACTAAACAAAAACCTTAATTATTAGAACATAAACGTGTATGCTTTATAGCATGCTAATGGTAAAAAACTCAATTCTTTTAAAAATTACTCCCTTGGTTCATTTAGGCTTTAGCTGTGACGATTAACTTTTTAGTGTTAAATTAAACAATTTTTTATCAAAAAATAAAATTTATTTATTATTTTAAAAACTGAAATTTACATATTAAAATAGGTTAAATATCTGTTTCTCGTGGACTGAAATTAAGAGTAAGTTAATAAATCTTGTTCTACAATTTTTTTTATTCTCAATAATTTTGTTCTATATTTCTCTTTCTGCTAACTGTTAAATAATTTTGTTCAGTATTTAGTTCAGGCAAGACATAGCTGAATTATCGAATTGGTTCCGTATAAAGCCCAGTCCTAGAAACGGATCAGGTTGGATGGACCCAAGTCTCCGACACGGTCCAGTTAACCTATGGTATCATGTGGAAATAGTTAATCCTAAAAGTGGGCTTTCTTTAACAGTTATTAAGCAGGAAATGCTCTTGTCCAAAAAAAAAGCTGAAAATGCCAAAATAGGAAATAAAATAATATTATTCTATACAGTTAAACCTCTTTAAAGTAATAGGGTGGGGAACAAGAAAAAATATTATTTTAGCGAGTTTATTACTTTATCAGAAGTAAAAATACATTGTGTCATTTAGCAAAAAAAAAAAAAATACATTGTGTCCATTATATTGGGACCGGAGAAAAATATTATTTTAGTGAGGTTATTACTTTATCGATTATTATTTTATCGAAGTTTAATTGTATATACATTTGCGGCTATGGGTGAGCATCCGGTCGGTTCGGTCAAAAACCGGACCAAGCCGAATACGCCGAAAAATCAAATAGTCATTTTTTTTGGACCGAACCGGACCGAACTTATATTATGGACAGGACCTAAACGAATCGAAATATTTGTTAAAAGAACCGAATCGAATTTTATTTCGGTCTATTCGATACAGACAGAATAGACTAAGTTTATGAAAAAATTAGGACCGAACCGAATTAGCACGGTTCGGTTCAGTTATTCGGTTTTGGTTCGGTTTTACTCAGCCCTAATTGCGGCAGGAAATTGGAAAGGGCTTTAAATTTAAATAAAACCAAACTAAACTTACTCAGTATTGAGGAGGGATTGAGGAGCGTAAGATGTACGCAGTCCAGTAGAGGGTCTCTTTTCGTGAAAACCCCCGCATTAGTGCATTATACATAAAATAGTGTGTGATATATGTTCGAAACAATACTTAAACTCGTGGTGCTATTCACACGGGCCTTGCCCGTAGAATACGACAATCACCGAAAAGGAAAAACGATGATCATTCAAATCCAAACTTGTCGAATGGCGTTTCACCCAAAAGATGTGACTGAATCTGGCGCTTAACTCTAAGATTGATGTGTGCGTCACCATCAATTCTAGGTTTCTAGTCTTCTTCCACCGTCATAATAATCATTCGCTCAAAATAACAAGAAATCATCAATTCCAAACCCTTTTCAGACCGGTCGATCGAGAATAAAACGCCGACATTTCGAACACGTAATCAAGGAAAACAACCAACGGTTTCATCTTCAACGGAAACATATCACATTCATTTTCCTTCTTAAATTCAAATTTTCCAGTTGGATCAATCTTGCTAATTGATTGTTTTTTCATTCCTGCTATTTTCGGAATTATTTGTTTCTGGTGAGTGTAATCTTAATCAATCTTACTGCACTGACAAAATGGTTCAGAAATATATAATTTTTGAAACTAGAAATTTTACCACTGGGATGTTAAGATGTAAATCTAAATCATTTGTATTTACATACAATAATTTTCCTAGAATATCTCATTTTAATTCCATTATTTTATTTTATTCGATGATTATTTCAATTTAATTTCATAAAAATTAATTTTTCAATAATTTTAATTTCCAGATTTTAAAGAATAAGTTATTCCTGACAAAAAAAACACGTTATCATTTTATATCGAATTAGTTTTTATTTTCATTTTAAAATTTGAGTGTTTTCATTTATTCAATTCTAAACCAATTTTGTTTATATAAAAAATAGATAAGGTTTCTTTGATCATGAATATTACTTACATAGAGATATTGAGAATTTAGCTCCAAAGATTTTATAAAATTTTCCTTTTTAAAGTTTGATATTATAGTTTTAGTGTATCGTTAAAACATTAGTTTCGTTTACTTTAACTAATGGTCTATGAAATAATGAGATTTTCTCTAGTATTTGTATAACTTTAATAACAAAACTACAAATATTGTTATAAAGATTGATATTAGCTAATATGTTACATCAATTTGAATCTAGAAGTTTCTTTCAAATAACATGAGCTTTTAAATTACTTTTAAACTTTTGTTTTTGCTAAGAAAAAAAAATACTAACATTATTTGGTGAATATCAACTGTTATCATATTGAAGACCGGCGAGCCCTACTAGGGAGGCGCTTCGCTATCATAGTTTTATCATATTTATCTTGAGGCTCATAGCAAATGCTTCCATAAGGCGGTCGTAAGGCCCCAAGGGATCGCATATGAGGTCTAAAGGTTCCCTCGTGACTACTCGCGAGAGAATTTTGTCTCGTTCCATGACAATTATGTAGCTTCATGGGATGGAACCATGGTAACCTGGGCTTTTCACTAATGGTCTCCAAGAACTATTGGGTAACTTGTTCTCCAAAAATTACATGTGCCTTGAACCCCTATAAATAAGGTATGGAAACCGCTTGTTTTAGGTTGAGAAACAGTTTATATTAGAGAGAGTATACAAATTTTCTCGAAAATTCTAGTAATCAATCAATATGATCAGTCTCAATATCCATCCAAATCTATCCAGTGCTCTTAGCAAAATATATGTATATTGTTCCTTAAATATCCAGTTTATATATGCACGGATGAATAAATTTTTTTTTTAAGATTAATTTTTTTTAAAACAATAATTTGAATTTGAATTCTTAAAATTGTTCATTTTTTTATATTTTCTTTTTTTAAATGATATTACTTCATGATAATTATATTAATACACGTATATGTTCATAATTTTTTTAGAATAGTTAAACCTATTTAAGATTATAGTCTTGATACAGGGGGGAAATAAACATTATTATAGCGGTTTTATAGTTTTATAAGAGTAAAAATACAATATCTCCATTATGTTGAAACCTTAACAAAAATATTATTTTAGATAGGTTATTATTTAATCGGTAAACTATAAAAACTATTTGAAAAATACAATAATACTAATTAAACGGTACAGTTTTATTTATCATTTTATGTATGTTTTAATAATAATAATAATTATTATTATAATTATAATTATAATGTTTAACTAAAAGTTATTTTTTGTTCATATCAATAAGATACGAATTATGATTAATCTGGTACTAATTTGATTTATCTCGTATGAGAGTTTGTATTATTTTATTTTATCCCCAGGCCCATTACTACGACCAAATCCAACTATATATTTTTAGTTTAATTCTAATTATTTATGTCTGGATCAATAAGATAATTTTATTTTAGCCGAGATAGGTAGCATATATGATTTTGTTTTAGTTGGTCGAATTATATTTTGATTTTAATTTTGTGTCATTTTGGATCAATTGTATAATATATTTTTTTTTATCTATGATGACTAATATATATTATTTTGTTTATCCTAATTCTATTGTATAGTTTTTTTTTCCCGGATCAGTAATATTTATTATTTTGTTTTAACCCGATAATTATATTTAGTTTGCTTAAATTAATTTTTGTCTGAAATATTAATTAGAATAATATAGAACTAAATATGAATTATAATTTAAAACTTGCAGAAGAAGTTGACTTTAATATTAATTAATAATGATATAGAGTTCGATGTGAAAGAGAATTTATATTGTTAGGGGATGTTGACCTTGATATCAATTAGAATTGAAATTGACTAATCCACCAACTGAATAATTAGAATTAAAATAATTAACTAAGGGTAATTAAGTAATTTCATCAAGTACCGATCGACCAACTACCGAACTTTTAATGTTTTGTCTATTATAATATACATATTTAAGATAATAGTCTTGATACCAGGGGAAAATAATATTATTATAGCGGTTTTTATAGTTTGTTGAGAATAAAAATACAACATCTCCATTTAGTTGAAACCTTAACAAAGATATTATTTTAAAAAGTTTATTACTTAATCGGTGAACTATAAAAACTATTTGAAAAAGACAATAGTACTAATTGAATGATACGCTTTTATTTATCATTTTATGTGTGTTTTAATAATAATAATAATAATAATAATAATAATAATAATAATGTGTAGTTAATTGAATGACAATAGTACTAATTGAATGAAATCGTTCCATCTCAAGCGACTTTGTAGAAAATTGAAAAATATCCCAACAAAGTCCTAACATTTCCTTATAAATAAATTACACAAGTTAATAATTTGTTACTGAAAAAAAATTAATAATTTGTTTTCAATTTACCTCAAAATTTGACAAAAAAAAATTTCAAAATAAATAATTTTGAGTAATAATTGAACTTAGTTTACGAGAAAAGGCAGGGAAAGTGTTTTCTTGTGTAAGAGGTCACAAGACAAGAAAGACATGGAATCACCAGATTTATTTCATGGGGGATTCTTGTTTGAACTAGGAGATAGCACCTTCAATTTTCATCTCTCTCGATCTATAACTCAATAACCGTAAAAATCGCCACCTTCCTCTCTTTAAAAATCACATTAATAACCTTTATTAATAAGCGAAACTTTCTCAAGTGTTACATAGTTTTACTTATTTTTGGTACCACCATGTTTTGATTTCACTTTTCATGATTAATGTTATAACTCTAACTCTAATTGTATTAATGTTATTCTTTTTGATTTCTATATGACTTATAATTCTCTCTCTATATATATATATTATTTTTACCCGTTTTTCTTATTTCCCTTATTTTTTGGTTCTATCACCTTTTATTTTTTTATTTTTATGATTCATGGTGTAACTCTAAATGTAATGTTTTTATTCTTTTTTATTCTTATATGACTTATAATTTTATATGTATTATTTTTACCCGTTTTTCTTTATTAATAAACGAAACATATTCACTTATTTTTTAGTTTCACCACCTTTTGGTTTCACATTTTATAACTTCAAGTGTATTATTTTTATCATTTTTTATTCCTATATGACTTATAATTGTATATGTATTATTTTTACTCATTTTTAAATTTTTTATAAACCATAATTTTTTATTATTTTTATAGTTTTGATGCCTATTTTTAATTATATTTTAAAATAAATAAATTCATAAATTGGCTCAACTAAATAGGTTCCGAGAAATATAAATCACGACCAAGTAAATAGGCCATGTGTTTAAATTGAAAATTTTTAATTTAGAATTTTTTAATTTGTTGGTAGAATTTCATTTTAATAAAATGGTATGAATATTATAAAAAATTGTATTTTAGTTTCACCACTTGAAAATAATAAAATTGTTTAAACCGCAATATGATTACAATTCTATTTTCGTAGAACTCCAAACTATTTCTTGATAGGGTACTTGGTTTCATTTTAGTACGGTTACACTGTATTTTAATTTCACCCATATAGTTCACTTTCATTTATAGAGTTCTATGTTATTTTTTTAACAAAATATAGATTGGAAACATATTATAATTACGATATTTCTATTTTTCGTAGACTTCTTTTTATTTTTGGTTTTACCCTTTTTTAAATCTTGCTATAGCTCTAAATATACCATTTTTATTATTTTTTATTCATATATGACTTATAATTCTATATGTAATAATTTACCCGTTTTTTGATTTTTATATACCACATATTTATATTGTTTTTATATAAACAAAATCGTATATACATTGTAATTTCTAGATTCATACTTAAAGAATGTTATTTTAGCACCAAATACAAATTTATACATACATAATAAATATTTTATTAGAAAAAATTATATAATCACAAACTATATAAAAACACAAATTCATCTAACAGTAAGAAATTTATTATGCAATTACTTAGTGCTGTTGATTTAATTTTTTGTTAAATTATCCATCAATCGTGTCGCGACTAAAGTTTTGATGTAAAATATTAGTTATGTATTTTTGAACAATAAATACATAATAACGTTGATTTTTTTGTTATAATAAAATTTGAATCAATGAAAGCTACATATATTTTAAAAGAAAATTGCAATAATCGTACAATTTTATTTATTATATATTTTAATAAAAAATTAAAATAATTTTTTATAATCATTATTAAATATTGATATTTTGATCTCGGCCAGTGCTTCGCAAGGGTTATCTACTGGTACAATTCATATACCAATCATTGTCACACATTATCAACCCATCTCATATCCTGTATCATTGAATGAACAAGTTGTGTTCGGTATTTCACAAGTTTGGTGGAGATTACAAAATGTAGGCCATTGAGTATTCTCCATCTTTAAATTCTTCATATTGAAGAATCGTTGGCATTGTTTCTTCTAACAAGTAGGGGTGAACACGGGTTAGGTTGACCGGATTCGGGAAAAAAAAACGACCCAATCCAATTAATCTGATTTATAAAAATTTGAACCCATTAACTTGAAAAGATATTTTTAACCCAACCTTATTATTTATATATTGGGTTGGGTCGTGTGTTGGATTGAGTTGGGTTGGGTTATACCCTTATCATTTTATGTGAGCACTCAAGTGAATAAACATTCGATATCAAATTAAAAATAATAATGCAAAATTCGAGTACTAATTCTATAAATGTCAAATATCACAGTAGTTCATAATGTCAACTTCGCATAAGTTATTATTTTAAAATTTAAAATAAGAGAAATTTTAAATCTAGCTTCAGATGACAAGATATCTGAATAAATAAGGTATATAGTGCAATTATATTTAACAAATATTTTTATGTATGTATAAATGAAGATTAAAACAAGTTAGTTTTATAATGGTTTATAATTTATAGTTCGTCGGTCAAACATTTAAACTTATACTGTCATATTATGATGTACTAGGTTAAAATATGTGTTGAGATAAGTTAACATGTTATGGACTTGGATTGAACTAAATATGTAATGAACTAAACATATAATAAGAATGTAACTCAATTAATAATGGGTTGAGTTGAGTAAGGGTTTAAATTTGTTAAACCTTGACCCAACCCAACATATTCGGTATTTTAAAAAAATGAACCCATTTATACTTCGATTTCGAATGATTCAGGTTGTTCGATTCAAAAGAGGGGTGGATTAGATCGATTTTTCGAGTTGATCGGGTTTTTATTCAACCCTAAATACAAGTCTGAGGACACACACAAGAAGATATCAAGGGCCAAGGCAATACGCACAATCTTTTTCTTGTTTTATTTTTTATAAACATCTAAAATTTAGAGAGGCCTCCTTGTAATTGTAAGCACAATCCATGTGAATTCAATCATGAGTTCATGTTTGTCTCGTTCAATTATCTCACTTTATTGTTATATTAGTAGTATTTATGATAATGGTATATGTCATTGTTGTTAGTGTTTATATTTATTACACAATAATTTTATCATGTACCAAGTCACATGATTTTACGAAAATAGTCTCACTACTCTTTAGAGCAAAGATATTATTTACGTAAATCTTATCCTTCACACAAGTACTATGTAAATTATTGATTTGTTTCAAAATTAGCAAACAAAAAAAATTAACAAAAAATAATATTTTAAATAAATAATTTCGGAATGAACAATAATCGAAACGGTGCTCCACTCGGCACAAATCCGCGTTCAAACCCAGGCCGGGCACCATTCCATAATAACTTCATCGCAAAGCAAACCCATACTACGTGTCTGCTTAATACCAACGCCAACACCAAAACCCAAACCCCACCTATATATACAAACCTACACACACATTTATTCATTTCTAATTCTCGATCACAACACTTATCGACGATCATTTCAATCTAACAATCAATTTTCATCTTTTTTTTTCATCCAAACACGCCCTTAAATTTTTCTTCAATTAACCATGGGCGGTTCGCAAAGCCGCGAAGGTCTCGATCTCTCCGACTACGAATCCGATTCCGACTCCCAATCCGACGTCTCCGCCGTCGACGATTACCACGACGCCGTCGCTGACGTCAGCAGCAAAACCCTAGAAAACATAGATACCAAGTTACAGAAGCTGAAAATCAAGGAATCGCAAACCCTAGAAAAGAGGCGGGAAAATGCTGTGAAGCTGTATTTACATGTGGGTGGGAGTACGGCGCAGGGGAAGTGGATAGTTGCGGAGAAATTGACGTATTATTCGATATCGAAAACTAATCGAAAAGAGGTGGAGGAGGTGGAGGAATTGGGGGAAAGTGAGTTGGATGAGTTGTGTGGAGGGAGAGATGAGTTTTGGGTGTTGAGAGTGGGAAGTAAAGTTAGGGGTAGAATTGGAATTGAGATGCAATTGAAGATGTTTGGTGATCAAAGGAGAGTTGATTTTGTCGAACGGGGCGTGTGGGCGATGAGATTTGGGAGTGATGAGGGGTATAGGAAGTTTGTGGGGGAGTTTTCGGATTGTTTGTTTGAGAATGTGTATGGAATGAGGGCTAGTGAGGAGAGTAAGGTGAAGGTTTATGGGAAGGATTTTTTGGGGTGGGATAAGCCCGAGATTGCGGATGATACGATGTGGGAGGATGCGGATGATGGGGTTTGGAAGAGTGGGGAGAAGAAGGCGAGTTTGAGGGGTAATGTGGATCAGGATTTGTTGGAGGAATTTGAGGAGGAGGCGACAGCGGGTGGGGGTGGGATTCAGAGTTTAGCGTTAGGAGCGTTGGATAATAGTTTTTTGGTTAGTGGTTCGGGGGTTCAGGTTGTGAAGAATTTTAGTCATGGGATTCATGGGAAGGGGGTTTATGTGAAGTTTGATAATGGGGGTAAAAGGGGGATTGGAGGGAGTGGGAGTAATGTGACTCCGAAGAAGGCTTTGTTGATGAGGGGGGAGACGAATATGTTGTTGATGAGTCCGTTGAAGGAGGGGAAGCCTCATGCTACGGGGTTGAATCAGTTGGATATTGAGACGGGGAGGGTGGTTACGGAGTGGAAGTTTGAGAAGGATGGGTGTGATATTTCGATGAGGGATATTACGAATGATAGTAAGGGATCACAGTTGGATCATTCGGAGAGTACGTTTTTGGGGTTGGATGATAATAGGTTGTGTCAGTGGGATATGAGGGATAGGGCGGGTATGGTTCAGACTATTGCAAGTGCTAATTCTCCGGTGTTGCATTGGAATCAGGGGCATCAGTTTTCTAGAGGGACGAATTTTCAGTGTTTTGCGTCTACAGGTGATGGTTCGATTGTGGTTGGGTCTCTTGATGGCAAGATTAGGTTGTATTCGAATAAATCTATGAGGCAAGCTAAGACTGCTTTCCCAGGGCTGGGATCACCGATTACTCATGTTGATGTCACTTATGATGGGAAATGGGTGTTGGGAACCACGGACACGTATTTGATCCTTATATGCACCCTATTTACCGACAAAGATGGAAAGACTAAAACAGGATTTGGTGGTAGAATGGGGAATAAGATTCCTGCTCCAAGGTTGCTGAAGCTGACCCCTGTGGATTCGCATATGGCTGGAAAGAACAACAAGTTCCATGGAGGTCAATTCTCATGGGTAAGCTACTGCCTATAAACTCTTTTTAGATGTCTTGCTTATTTTTGATATTGTCTTTATTACTCCAGTTTCTAATTGATAAAATCCCTGTGTTTAGTTGTTGGCCCATCCTTTTCATATGCACCCAATGTATAAGAAACATTTAGTAACCAGTAAAGATTTTCCTTACAATCTGGATCATGCATGATAAGAAAATTATATGTTATGTGAGGGCCTTACTAGCAGTTCCAATATACAATTTCCAGTTTCATAGATACTTTAAGTAAAATATTTAAGAAAAAATATTCAGAGTGATCTCCGTACTTGTTGAAATTAGTGTAGCAACCTGCAACCACGAGAAACATTTGACTGATGGTACTAACTTGAATGATAAATAAGCATGTACTCCTTAGGTAATTGTTTTGCACTTAAATAGGTCTAATCTTAGAAGCATGAAAGTCTATATACAGCTGGCCAATTTAATAATTCGTGTCAGTAAATGACTAAATGTTTTTCCTACTGCATCCAAATATTTTACAATAATTAATTACTTTCTATATATGAAAAAGGACTGATTGGTAGTTTAGATGATTATTTCCTTTTAACTTGGCGATAGTGACTTTTGATCCGTGTTTGTTTTATTCTGTAATTGGAAGTCGGGGGTAAACTGATTCACTTCAGTTTAGCACTTGGCCTTGTTAAAGAATTAGAGTGTCAGTTTCTTAAAAGGGCGCAGTCAATTTTTAAAGATAAGAAATAAGATTATGGAAATTATTGTTATACGAACCGCATAGCTGATTGCCTGAGTAGCACTATGCTTCTTTCTGGCCTCCCTGTCTTTTAGACTGACAAATCTGTGAAGGCTAAAATGTACTTTCTCTTTATTTCTGAGTGGTACGTCAGAAACAAAGGGAAGGCAAATGAGGTTTAGGATTGGCCATGGTTGCTCTGATATTTTACTCTAGTTTCCATTATCAGGTGTTGTTTGATGAATTTAAATTTAGACCTTGGGAGCTGTTCCTTGTAAAAAACACTGAAAAAGTTAGAAGCCTTGTCTTGTGAAAATTTCTAGCTAATGTATGAGTTTTTCCGTATTTATCCTGTATATACGTGCTGACTGCCTTGGCAATGTGAATTTTGATCTGTGTTTGTTTCATTCTGTACTTGGAAGTCGGGGTAAACTGATTGACTTCTGTACTTGGGAAGTCGGGGGTTAACCGATTCACTTCAGTTTAGCACTTAGCCTTGTTAAAGACTTAAAGTATGAGTTTCTTAAACGGGCGCCGCCAATATTTTGAGATATGATCATGGCAAATATCGTCATACGGCATAGCTGATTGCCGGAATAGCACTATACTTGTGTCTGGCTTCCCTGTTTTTTGGATTGACAAGTCGGTGAAGGCTAAAGTGTGCTTTCTCGTAAGTCTTAACTATTTCTGAGTTAGTAGGCCAGGAACAAAGGGAAATGAGGTTTAGGATTAGCTTCACATTTCCATTATTAGGGTTGTTGTATTGCCAGGATATGGTATGATGAATTTAAACATGGACCTTGGGTGCTGTTTCTTGTAAAAAATTCTGAAAAGTAGGAGGCATTGTTTTGTGGTGTGAAAAATGGCTGATGTATGAGTTTTTTTTCGTGTTTATCCTGTATACACATGCTGATTATTATCAGGTAGAAAAATGTAGCTGTTTATGACTTGATGATGATTTGTGATTACTAAATAATAACAGTGCTATCTTATGTTAGAATCAGCATATATAGTATCAAAATGATTTTATGCTGATGTTTGTACAAATCATGTCTTGTTAGTAATAGCTTGCTGGGTAAGTGTAGTATATATTGTTTTGTGTTATCTTGAGTAATTTTAAGTATCTTTTAGTAATGAGCTAATATTTATTATGGTTGTTATCTGTTTTAATACCAGGTATATTTTATATATGATTTTTTGATCTTTTTTATATCCAGGTCACTGAAGGCGGGAAACAAGAACGCCACTTGGTGGCAACAGTAGGAAAGTTTAGTGTGGTTTGGAATTTTCAGCAAGTGAAGAATAGTGCCCACCATTGCTACCAGAATCAACAAGGTCTCAAGAGCTGCTATTGTTATAAGATTGTGCCGAAGGATGAGTCCATCATTGAAAGTCGCTTCATGCATGACAAGTTCGCTCTTACAGACTCTCCTGAAGCTCCTTTGGTAGTTGCGACACCAATGAAAGTTTCCTCTTTCAGCATGTCTGGAAAGCGATAGTTCCTATAAATAGTTTGCTGTTTTTTTAATGTAAATGTGAACAGGTTTGTTAGTTTTTCTAGGGGTGATGGTTTGTTTCTAACTGTAGGCCAAAGCTGCTTCTATTTTCTTTGAATTTCTTAGTTCA
This sequence comes from Apium graveolens, assembly GCF_009905375.1. Classification (NCBI taxonomy): domain Eukaryota; kingdom Viridiplantae; phylum Streptophyta; class Magnoliopsida; order Apiales; family Apiaceae; genus Apium; species Apium graveolens. Next base: position 6,042,250 of record NC_133655.1, read on the forward strand.
GGAGTCTAAAAATTACTTTGTTTCTGCTGAAGATGATAACTGGAACTGATGTGCAGTGTTCTGCTTTGTGTGCTTCTTTTAGCCCTTGTGTATTTTGGAGGGGATATAGAGAACTGTGAGAGTTGTATTTGGTTTGAAATTGTGCCAGGAATTATGTGGTTTGTTACTTTTGTTTTCAGTTTCAGTGTTACTTGAAATTTGGAAAGGGTGTTCGATTTTTCGGTCTTTTTTCTTAAGCAATTGAACCAGAAATCAACAGAACTAACCATAATTTCTTAGCAATTAAAAACAACTACATAAAACCCTTTCTATTTTATTTGCTTGAAACAATGAAACATCCAGATCTACCAAATTATTATTTGATCTATGCGACTTATAAAAATACAAAAATAATAAAATCAAGTCCGTCAATTTCATGTGTACACTCCACTAATAATCTCGACTCTTGAGTCTTGACGCTATAATTATTACAACTTCAACATAGTCCGTCGTATGTGAGACTTCTTTGTGAGGCTTAAGGCCCCATCTCATTTCAAATTTGTTGTGCGTTGTGAAAAAAAGTGTTTGGTAAATATAATGTTGTAAAATTTGAATGATCGTTCGATAAATTTTGTTTAACATTTGCAAGTTTTGATATGTAATATAGAAAAAATTAATGTGCAAGTTATATTCGATGGTAAAGTCGGGTTCTCATAAAATCTGAATTTAAAAAAAAACGTTTTCAGTAAAAGATATTATTATTATCCGCACTAAAGGATATTGTTATTATTTGCGAAAGTAATATCAAACATATCAAAAAAATGCGAAATGTTATTTTAAAATACAAATGTCTAGGTGTAAATTTGTATGGAAGTCGGAGAGTGCAGAATGAGAATAAATGAAATAAACATATCCCGTATATCCACTTAGAACATGGTCATAATAAGATGTACGAAACCATGCCCCTACTTTTAATATCAGAAAGATTGTTTTCATAAGAACCTCAACTTAGTGCACGACAATAAAATACGTGACAAATATGAACATGAGAAATAGCACACATAAATATATAAACCGGAAATATAAAATTTTAAAAATACATACTTTGAAAATTCAAAATTTAAAGAATACGTACCCTCTTCTACTAGAAGAAAATCTAGTACACATGAATTATATACAAGACGATCGTCGAAGATCGTCCCTATAGGAATGATCCGAGGAGGATATTTTAGCATATTTGACTAGGTTTCGTGGTCTTCTCGCATGCTTACTTTTCTCGGACGCAAAAAAATTAAATAAAAAATTGTTCAAATTAAATATAATATTCTCGCGTGCTTCCTTTTTTTTGAGGCAAAAAATCAAACCAAAAATTATTCAAATTGAACTTGATATTGTTTTTTTTTTGCAGAAGAACATGATATTGTTAATTCTAAAACAAAACCAAAATTTTTTGAACAAGTATATATATTTCGTTACATTTATATTACTTAATAAATATATAAATATATAGGTTGCAGGCTATTGCGTTACGATAAAAAAAATCAAAAAATGCATATGCACACGCCGCACGGAAATGAGCGGGCCATAATGGTCAAATTGAAGGAGAAATGTAGAAAAGAGAAAGGAATTGATGCCCAATGAAAATGTAAGGACTAAATGGGATTGTGGTTTTGAAATTAAAGCAAACAAAAAAACAAAAAGCAAAAATGAAATCTAAAAAACATGTCATATTTTCAAAATAAATATTTAAAAAAACGTGTTTTTTGGTAATTTCCCAAAAAATTCCACTGTATAAAATAATGTGTGTACCTAATTTCAAATCAATTGTTTACTTTTTAATTTTCAGTTAAATGTTACTTATAAAAATTAGTAATTTATATTTGTTATCACATTTATAAATTATTATCCCCGAAAATATCATTTTATAACACAATTTTTTTGCCAAAATTTTATTACATATTTAAATATTTAAAAAGCAGTTTAATTTATGTTCTCCGTCTTAGGTTGAACATATAACTAAATCCATTTTTTTTTTACTTTTTTCTTCTTTCAACATATAACTAAATACAAATATTTCTTAACAGGATTATACAAATTCCATTACATATTGTGATGATCACATGATTTTGAATAAAGTTCACTCTTATATCTTTTTTTTTTCAAGTTGTCATGCATAAACGAAATAACATAATTTTTTTTGTTAATAACGACGTTAAAATGTTGGAAATCATTGAAGCTTTATGACATAAATATCATGCTTAAAATATGGAGCTAAATAAACGTGATTGTACCTATCCAGGAAAATTTATAATTATGAGTAGTAACTTCGGGTTACCTATGATTAAAAATATAAAAATACAAAAATAAATGTGATTGTTTTAAATGTCAAATTAACGAATGGGCTTTTATCAAAAAGAAAATTACCTAATGGGCTTCGAAAGCCCAAAACTAAAATCAGGAGACTTCACTTCGGGCTTTGTATCTTAAAAAGAAATCCAAAAGATCCAAAATCCAATATCCAACAACTTCTCATGAGTCTACTTCCTGTATCCTGTACTTTTTAAATTGTCACCGACTATACAGTTTAACCTCGATAAATGAATATGCTTGGGACCGAGAAATTTTATTTATTTAACGAGATTATTCTTTTATCGAGGTTAAAAATATATTGTGTCTATTATGTGGGGACCGGAAAAAATTATTCATTTGACGAGATTATTCGTTTATCGAATATTCATTTATCGAGGTTCTACTGTAAATGTGTTAAATTACAGTATTTATGTGTAATAAGAATTTAACTACATGTCAATATCTATCTTTAATAACTTCAAAGATCATAATCAATAAATTGTCACCAATTATGTGTGAGAAAAAAATTAAAAATAATAAAATCAACGTCTTCACGAGCACAGTCGGATAGTTAAAATAAATAAGTGTAAATAAGTTAAATTTAAAAAAAGTTGTGGATTTGCAACATTCTACAAGATTTTGGATCAACTCCATCAAAATCAACGAAAATCTTTTAAAATCTATGAATTATTAACAATCTTTTACAATTTGAAATGAATACACCCCCTTAGTTTTGAAATAAGAGTAAACAATAGAAAATATAAAAATGAAATTTATATTTTATATTGTTAAAAAGGTAAATATGAGAGTTATGTATGTTATATTGTTAAAAATTAAAGTTACAAAAAACCCGTACTCCTTATAATTTCCAATAATTTTTCAGATGGAAAAGACGGAATTGGTACTTAATTTTAAATTACAACTATTTATTAAAATAATTATTTGCATTTACACTTACAAATATTAGTCAACTGAAGATTTATAAATGTATCGAACTTGAAACTCCAGAAGGTTCAACAAAAAAATACCATTAAAATCATCATAAACGAACAAATGTTTTTTAATTAAGCTTTCTCCTCTACCTCAATTGTATTTTATTCTTCTTATACGCAAACCTAATTACAGAAAAACATTATAATTTTGTGTGTTTAAATTTAGAGTACATTTAAATAGCAGTTAAAACGTTAAAAATCATTGAAGAATAATGACATGAATATCATGAACATAAAAATCCTTCTTGATGGTAAAATTTGTGAAAACAATCGCGCCAGGAAGGGGTCGAACCTTCGACTTTCTGCTTAGGAAACAGACGCTCTATCCACTGAGCTACAGGCGCACATGTTTACAACTTGACTCACCACCAATGTAGTCTTGAGAATCCAAGCCTCTACTGCTTATACACAAATAAATGAAGAATTAACGAGCTTCAAATCTAATATTTATAACGATTCCAAAAACATCAAAAACATATTAAGATATAATATTTTATTTTATCAACTACAAGAATTAACAAAGGCTTAAATACAGGATAAAAGCTAGTAAAAATATATATACTAAACTAGAAATTATATGATGAAGACTGTGGAGGTGTGGAGGTGTGGAGGTGTGGAGGTGTACCAACAAGGCTGTGGAGGAGGAACTAAAGTTCTTCCACAAGCGTACTTCAGGTCAATCAACATTGTTTCACAGCAAGGAGGGGTGTCCCCTATGACGTATCGATTCACACGAATGTTGCCGCCTGCACCTCAACCTCGCTTCTGAGCACAAATGTGCATCTAAAGGCTCTGACAGGAGGACATCTCACATTGCACCAATGCCTTCCACAGCTCTTCTTCCAACCACAGGGCATACCAGCAGTACATCCTTCATTGCTCATTGCTTACCACAATCCCAACATGGACTCGAATGTGTGAACATGGTTACTACAACTAGCAACTTCTCACAAGGCAAAGAACATGAGAATAGCAATAGACCATTTCCTACATCAACCCGTCCTTTCACAAGTCTCCACAACGAATAACTTCAGGCATTTCGTTGCAGAAACAAGAGGCGTTAATTACAATCTGATACGTGTGGCACGAACCAACATCACAAAGTTTTTCACAATGGTGATGCCAAAAGTAAAGCTCATCACGGTGCTGTCCACAAGTAAGAACATATTTGCAATCAAAGCACCTTGTAATTATCTTCTTTAACCACAAGGACACAAACTGTGGTGGAGCAAAAAAGAGCCTTACAAGGTGAGCAAGGACCAGTAACCTCATTGCTCACATTATGACCTAGAACCTCCTTAAGTGTTTTCTACAAGGTTCACTGCCAAAACTTAATAAAAAAAGAATGTTCGCCAAACATATTTGTGGTCCTCAAAATTAGGGTTAAGCAAAGAAAAGGGCGTACAAATCCTATTTCTTAAGAGTGAGAAGGGAGTGCGAATCCTAATCCACCAACCAAATTCCCAGTCTTATAAAACCTCTAATTTGCTCATATTTTAAAACTAGACAGTTTGAGGATCTGGTCAAGCATCTGTGAATCCTCTTCTCTAGCGAGCAAGTTTTATATAATAACAAAAATTGTGATCCCAAACAGGTCCAGAACTTGGTCCTTTGTAGAACAAATCAGAGGCGTTCTCTAAAGAAATGGGGAGGAACAGAAAATGGCGTTGGAAAAGTGAAAGAGTGAAACAAAAGTGTTCTTGGCGATCCTAAGTACACTATTTCACCCTCCTCCATTATGGATTTAGGGAGGCTAAGTGGCCAGCTGTTGGAATATGAGATCCAAAGATCGCACTACTGCTATTTTATGAGTGGGATACCCAGACACAATTGGAGCTTTGGAGGGCACATGAAACTAGAGAAAAGGAACAAGCTGGCAGGGATGAGGTCTTGAGGCTGAAAGGCTTTGCGGTTAATTTTAGGGACATATATGATTGCTTTTAATCAGATGGTGCCAGATTTATCGGGAGTTGTAAGAAAGATATCATTTTAATGTGCTTGAAAATGTTGTTGACAATCGATTAAACCTTGAAAAACAACTGGACCAATACTAGAACCCATGTTACCGATAAATGCAGCTGAACATATACAAAAATATATAACTAGTGTTACATAAGTTTTTTAAATTAAGTACACCTGAAGATACAACACAACTTCCAAACAAGTATCAAACCCTACACCTTTACTTAAAGATGAAAAGACATTATCAAATTAGTACTACAATGTAATATGGATAAACCACAACGGAAGACCCTCTGGTGACTAAACTTAATGTAGAGTATATAAATCACCTACTAAATAGATATACTTATACTATATTGTACAATTTCTTTCTCACTAAATTATGTTAATACACTGAAATATATTCCTCGCTCGCAATTTTATATGCAAATTGACAACCTTGACAACCCAAATCCACACTCTTGTCTTCGCTTCTTCTTTCTACATAGCACTAATCCTACGCTCCATTTACAAAACATATACACCCATTCCTGGAGTCCTATTTATGTTATAGTTCCATTAGGCCATTAAACTACCGGAATCCTCATTGCACGTTAACAAATCACTATCAAGGTCAAAAACATCAAGATACCGGACTATTTGTAAATATTTCACCACAAACTAACTTCACAATTCTGTCTATATGTTAAACCATGAGAAAACGAACAGTTACAGGCTATTGAAAATTATGCAGATTTCGCAAAGTTCTCCATCTATTTAGGCTAATAGTTCTTCCATAATGGCGAAATACTAAAAAATGTTACTAAATTTCCACCCAATTACAATACACCAGTGAAAGCAATACAAACCAAAGAGATATAGTTTCCATATGGTAATCCTCGCATAACAAATACCCATGTCCACACATATTTAATGTACTTACAATCTTGCACGGGCTTATAGTAATTACCACACTTGTCTTACAATTTACCATAAGATAAAATGATATCCAGAACACAATTGAACATTTAAAGGCAAATGTTGATGCAACAATTACGTAATGTATCCAACAAATTCATGCTCAATGACAAATTAACAATCAGACAAAGCAACTTGACCTAATAGCGGTACTTGGTGGAGTAATCTTTCGGTGCAATAACCAATCCACGGCCTTTCCTTGCTCCACGATAGACTGTTTCGATAATGTCAATAAACTCCTGCTTGTCCTTCATTGCCCAATTAATCTTATTGTTGTTCCCAGTACCAAGATCAATCATAATATGCTTGTTCCTGAAAAAGAACATCACAGTCGAAGGATCGTAAAGTTCATACATAGTGTTGAAATCAGGCACCTCCGTAATATCCACGAGATAAATGACAGCGAAGTTCTTTATTGTCTCAGCAACCGAAGATAGTACTTCATCCATCTACAATAAACATTAAAATAACTTCAGCTACTAAAAATAAGCCTCCTTAATGCTTTTTACTCGTAAAAACATAAACCACGCAATCAAACCGAGCTTATAGCATAATGACACAATGAAGCAGAATCAGATAATCAAAATTTGCATTGCAACGAATAAACTTCAAACTAACTTCACATACAAAAAATAAGTTTAAGTAAGCTTTTACTTGTAAAAACATAATTTATGCAATTAAACCGAGCTTATAGCATAATGACACAATGAAGCTGAATCAGATAATCGAGATTTGCATCGCTACGAATAAACATTAAACCAACTTCAGCTACAAAAAATAAGCCTACTTAACGCTTTTTACTCGTGAAAACGTAATTTATATACAATTAAACCGAGTTTATATTGCAACGAATAAATTCATATGATGAGGCAATAATTAGTGTTACACTAGGGTTTTTTTTATGTGAATTACGTATTATAATTAACGTTACTAGCAATTAATTATTAATTGATGAAAATAAAAAGAAAAGGATAGATATAAAGTAATATTAAGTGAAAATTAGGGTATATAGAGAGAGGTTACCTGCATACAAGTTTCATCCCAATCGTGACCGAAGCGGATGACGACGAGACGTTCTTCTTCAGCGAGAATAGCCTGGTCTACTGCCCATCCTGAGTGCAAGTGTGGTAGCAAATACGACATCGTCTCTCTCCCTCTCTCTCAATCTCTCTCTCGATCTCTCTCTGTCTCTCTCTCCAGATGCTATAAATTAGCCCCAATTTTAAAGTGATTTATAAATAGTGTTTATATAGGACCAATTTTAAAGTTGGGGCCCAACTGTGCTTTAGAGTCCTAGTTGAGGCCCAACTTTGCTTAACTGGACTATCTATATTCTCTGATATAGATGTACTATCAAGCCCAATTAATGGCCCAAGACCTTTTTATAATTAAATTCCTATATTCTGGCATAGGATCAGATGTTTTATATTCCTACTTTTTTACTTAACACTTGCTTTTTGATGATGATTTTTTATCAGCTAAAATCGCAAGTTCAAATACAAATGAAAAATGATGGATTGTAAACTTTTGTACAAAATTTTGCAAAAAATTATGTGGTATGTTTTGATGGGAATAATCTTATTTATTCACATGAATATGGTACTGCTCCGAATACGAATTTATGTATATTTTATTAGTATATAAAGATTTTGAATTTGAAACTCTTGAATCTCTAACACGAGCATGCATGACATGTAAAAAAGTATGAGTAGTATATTTTTTGCCTATTTTCGTTCTCGCGAGAGAAGCGTTTTCCTAGAAAATGTCTAAGACACTTCAGCTTAGTATGAGGCTCGTCTTACATCTCTTCATACCTTATAAACAGCACCTTGTGTGGTCTTTTTAGACTTTCCTTCGACTATCCTATAATATGATTCCAAATCGGTCCAGCTGGATATACGCCTTTGCAGAAGAATTTAAAGGCTTTCCAAAGCCGAAAGTTAGCCTTATTACAATAGTGAAATAGTGACACACTAGAAAGCATACGAGTGTGGGTGCGTGATAAGAGGATATGGAAATTCGGCAAATCTAAAAACATGGGTATTCGGGTGAGAGGGGATTCGCCAAATATTAATACCTTAAAAATATATTTTTTATATATTTTTTAGGAGTTTCAGACAAATTAAACTAAATAATGAACTGCATAAGTTCATTATGAGTACTTTATCGTTAAAAATATATATTATTATTACTTGATAATCCAACTGATGGCATTTTAGCATAGTTCACTGATTAAATGTTCAACTATTTGTATTATGTTATGAGAGAAAAATCCCTGTGCACCCAAGAATCCCAAGAATCCGGTGCGCGGTGCAGCAAGTGACCGAAGAATCCTTGTTTTTTACTGACACAAAAGTGTCCTTAATATCCCTGGACAAATACACTATTTTTCCCTCATCATTATGGATTTAGGGAGGATAACTGTTGGAATATGACATCCAATGATCCTAAATCTACTATTGTTTAAAGAGTTGGAAATGGTTTTATACTCAGAATGCTCAAGTAATTCAAGAAAAGGAACAAGCTGATGCAGAGATTTTTTAAGCAGAATGAGGATCTTCAGGACTACATGCTTCAAGGTTGATTATAGCATAAATGATGGCTTTCAACCAGGCTGTGCTGGATTTAGGGACAGTTATAAGAAATGTATCATTTTCGCGTGCATGAAAATAATCAATCAGTCTTTGCAAACCTGACAGAAAACCAGATTTTTTTGGTATTTGTAGCTGTAGGCTGACTTTATGCCTTCTTCTTTCGGCAAGGAAGAAAGCAAATTGTCGAATTCTGGGATAGCAGAGTATGCCATTGTTACTTGCTTACGAGGTATGATGGAAGAAAGTAAATTGTCGAATAGTAGAGCACAGTTGGATAGCTCAAGTGGTTAAGAGTTTATCCTCTATCGTCCCATTTATAAGGCTATAAGTCATATTTGTCAAGCATAAAGGAGATTTATCTAATTTAATTCATCTAAAACACTTTTGACAAGAATTTTATCTAAAATGCAATGTATGTTAACCAAGACTTGGTCAGAAGACATCAATTCTTAATTTACTAATTTGTAGCACAACTCTTTACGTGTCAAAACTCTGTAAATCAATCTTCCAACCCTTCTTTCTCGTTCTGAAACATCATGTAATTATTCATGTTGTTATGACAATGTGGATATGTATCTTCTTCTTCTTTCTCCAATGCCTCCTCATCATTCCTCTCTCTGTCAATGCTTATCCAGACCCCAAAGGTAAACAACACTTCATTCATTCATGTCCATTCTGCGCATGCCAACAACTTATTCTCCAACCCGAGGTGAGGCTAACGTTATCGAGAATGTCAATGCAGGTTACTTGATAAATTGCGGATCAACAACTGAAGTTGTAGAAGAAAATGGCCTAAGATATGTTCCGGATCATGACTATATATCTGTTGGTAACATTGCAACTATTAATAAACCCGGGGTGATGCCTAGATTGACCTCGTTAAGGTATTTCAACGATACTTTTGCAAGAAAGTTTTGTTACATTTTACCGGTAAAACAGGGAGAAAAATTTCTGGTAAGGGCCACTTACTACTATGGACAATTTGATGGAGGAAAGGAGCCTCCGATTTTTGATCAGATTATTGATGGAACCTTGTGGGGAATTGTTAATACCACCGAGGATTATGACAAGGGTCTTACTTCATACTATGAGATCGTTGTCAAGGCTCAGTCGAATTCATTAAGCGTTTGCTTAGCAAGAAATGGACATACTGTTTCAACCCCGTTTATCTCAGCTCTTGAGGTGCTGGTTCTTAGTAAAGCTCTTTACAATGCCACTGATTTCGATAAATATGGGCTAACTACTATTGCTCGGACTTCCTTTGGATCTGGTCGAGATATTATTAGGTATGTAAACTTGCTTATAAGTGATAATTAGAAAAGATTAGCTCCATTGATTCTGATGGTAAAACTTGAAATTGACTAGTTATCCAGATGATCCATTCAACCGCTACTGGCAACCTTTTTGGGATAAAAATGTGGTTGAGAATAGCCAAACAAACGTAACGCCTTCAGCATTCTGGAACAGTCCACCAGCAAAGGCATTTCAATCTGCACTCACATCAAGCCGTGGGAGTACTCTCACAGTCAGATGGACCGAGTATGAATTGCCTTCCAGTCAATACTATGTTGCACTTTACTTCCAAGATACCAGAACCGAAAGTCCAGATCACTGGAGAAATTTCAATGTCAGTATAAACAATGAAACTCTTTACAACGACATCAATGTCACTACTAGAGGTTTAACTGTTTATGGCACAGAAATGTTTCTCCAAGGGAAGATAGAGATCACCATGACTCCAAGAAGTGACATGTCTGTTGGTCCTGTGATCAGTGCTGGGGAAATCTTACATTTTTTGCCTATAAGCGGAAGGACTCTTCTTGGAGATGGTACCTCCGCATGATTGTGAATTTACCTTGTCAACGCATACTTAAAATTTATCCTACATCATAAGTTAATCTGAATTTTGGTTGTGCAACAGCAATAGTAATGGAAGAATTTTCCAAAAGCCTTGTTAACTTACCTCCGGATTGGACTGGAGATCCGTGCCTGCCTAAAGCACAATCGTGGACTGGAGTTACTTGCACCGGAGGTGAACAAGTTAGAATTGTCACCCTGTAAGTTCTCTTTGAAAACCATATTATAGAAACATGTACAAGACCCTTATCATCGATATCTCTTATCTCATTACCTGTATTTCCTGTGAGAAGGAACCTAACAGGCTTAGGAATCTCCGGGACACTGCCCAAAGATATAGCCAAGTTATCTGCCATTTCCAGTATGTAAGTTAATCTAACACGGTGAATCATGCTTGGAGACTTAATCATTTAGCCTAATGTGATTATACAATGAAATCTGTTCTTATCTAGAGCCATTGCACCATTTTAGGTGGTTTGCAGATAATAACATTTCAGGTCCAATTCCAGATATGACCTCAATGAATTCCCTGGAATCCTTGTAAGCTCTCATTGCACATAATCTTTTGTCATGCAACTTTACGATTCTCCTACAACTTAGTTGATTTTTTGTTTCTTGATCTGAAGGCATTTGGAGGGCAATCAATTGGAAGGATCAATTCCTCAGTCCCTGGGCCAACTTCCAAAACTAAGCGAACTGTATGTTTCTGCAACTTTTTGAAAAAGAAGAGTTGCCTCTACACATGTAACTCCATTGTAAGAATCTGTAGAGTAGCTACTGACATTTTAATTCTTCCGCGACATGACAGATTTCTCCAGAACAACCAACTCACAGGAATCATTCCAAACAACCTATCAACAAGAAAGGATATAAATATGCAGTAAGCATCATTTGTTGAATACTTCTGCAAAGAGCTTATTCGATGTCCAAAAAACACACCAATATGCTTATTAATAATTTTTAACGACGAATTTTGAGTGCGTACTAATGATTAATGATCTGAACAGGGTCTCAGGGAATAGACTGTCAGCTGGGGCTATGTAATGCCTATGAAAATTTGCAAATATGAAAAGGTTTTGGGACTGCAAAAGGCCTGAAGAACATGTAGTCGATTCATATTTTCAATTAGACTTGTACAGTAACAGTTAAATGATGTAAAACAATGTGTAATCATGTCTGTAAAATTACTGGTAATATGTGCATTAGTTTGTTTCTTCATGGATATACTAGCAAATATCTATTAAATTGTACTAGTAGATGGGATGATTAATGGTAAGTGGTAGAAGAAATGAGTGTAAACTAATATATTAGTGAAGCAGCATTCAAGAAATAGGAATAGTAAAATAATGCTAAGAGCGATCTCCAATTAGGTGCCAAAAAAAATAAAATTTCAAAATGTTAAGTGACAGTACACTCTTGTTTATCGTCCATCAAAGTAATCAATTTTTGACATACTTTCAAAATGAAAACAATATTGTATATCCTCCTAAAAATATTTACCTTCTTATCTTCTTTATTTACAGTTGTATAGGATTAATGGACAACTCTGAGTGTTAATTATTAAAATAAATTTTGATAATAATTGTGTCAAAAGTACAATAAAAAAAACAATACTCTATTAATATCATTGTCGAATTGATAATATTAGCAATCTTGATTTAACACCTCCATTAAAAATACTTTTAGGCCTCGTTTGTTTGGATGTAACTACGTAACTTAAAGTTCCTTAGATTTAAAATGAGTTACAGTGTTTGGTTTATTGTATTTTAAAATGGATAAGAAAACTTCAAGTTCCATAGTTTTTATAGTTACTAGGAAGTTAGTTACCAAGCTCCATCATGGTCACCAGAAGTTACACAGCTATTAAATATAAAAACATTAATTACTTACCAAACTTAACTACGTAACCTCTAGTTGTTACATGTTAAGAAACCAAACACGTTTACTTTAATTACCTTGGAATTTGTAACTGTAACTTAGTTACTAGGAATTATAAAAGTTGACGAGTGGCCTTAAACAATCTTGCTCAAATATCAGGAAAATGTCGATATTAAATTAGTGCAATATGCTAATTACTCTTATATAAACTTGAAAAAATCTTTAAATATTAAAATATTAATAAATATGAAATTATTAATTTTTTTTGAAAGAAAATTATTAAATTGATACAAATATGAAATTAATCATACAAACACATTTAAAAATTAAAATGATACAATATGAAAATTAAATCATACAAACACATTTTTTAGACCGAACAAGACAATCTTACAACTCTTCGGTGGACACTTTAGAGTCTTTCACTTCTGTTAAACTGTACATACAAAACATACTTACATACAAAACATACTTACATATATGTGTGACGTGGTCGAATCGAATGTTGCCATTAAACCCTAACCTCATCTTCTCTCCCTCCTCATCTCCCCCTCTCTCCCCACCGTCTTCTTCTTTCCGGTGCCTCGCCGTCGTTCCGGCCGGTCCTTCATTTCCCCGGCGGTGGTTCAGTTTCACGACTATCACCAACGTCTCCAATCTAATCAGCTTCGAAAACGACGTCGTTTTGGAAGCTGAGAAGAAGAAGAGAGTTAATGGGAAGGAAATGAAGGTGAATGCGAAGGAGAGATGGTCGAGAGATAGAGAGAGTTATTTGACTGACGATGATGATGCTCTTCCTCTTCCTATGACGTATCCGAATACGAGCCCCGTGTCGCCTGATGTTATCGATAAGCGTCTTCGGTGTGATCCGGTTGTCGAGGTCGTGACTTATTCTTTTTGTTTTGCGAGATTAGTTTGATACATTGTTGTTATAAATGTGTTGATTGAGTTGTGTGTGTAGACGATGTTAATTTAATTCGTGGAGTTTATAATTTTACGGAAAATTAGTGATGAGACTAGCTGAAAATTAGTGTTAATATGCTTTCGGGTTGTTTTAAAGCTAATGGAAAATTAGTAGTGAGATTAGTTTGATACATTGGTGTTATGAATGTGTTGATTAAGTTGTGTGTGTAGACGATGTTAATTTAATTCGTGGAGTTTATAATTTTAGGGAAAATTAGTAATGAGACTAGCTGAAAATTAGTGTTAATATGCTTTCGTGTTGTTTTAAAGCTAATGGAAAATTAGTAGCGAGATTAGTTTTTTAAGCTTGAAAGAACGAATTTTAGTGAACAAGTCATTTTAGGATAATGCTTTTGTGTTAATATGCTTTCGTGTTGTTTTAAAGCTAATGGAAAATTAGTAGCGAGATTAGTTTTTTTTAGCTTGAAAGAACGAATTTTAATGAACAAGTCATTTTTGGATAATTTGCTTTTGTGTTGTTTTAAAGATTATGGAAATTAGTAGTGAGACGAGTTTTTTAGGCTTTGAAAGAAAGAAATTTTATTGAACAAGTAATTTTAGGATTATATTGTGGTTAATTGAAAATGAATCGAGGTTGCAGGTTGTGATGGATAATGCAAGGAGGATAAGGTAAGTTGCCTTTGCACTTGAGTGCAAGTTTCTGAATGGTGAGGTTTCGTAACGGTTAGTATAGATTAATGGAAGTAGATGTTCTTGGAGCCTGTTTTAGAGGAACATAATTAATTAATTGGTTTATGTGAATTTGGTTTGGAAGCATGTATTGTTGGGGCTTTTGTTACTATTGTCTTTTGACTTTCAGTTGTTAATTTGTGCTTTACATTTTTCTGTTGAGGTATCTGTTCTTATAAGGGGTTATAGACTTAGACCGTGCTTCGTTTCAGTTCTAGATTTATTTATTTTGGAGATTAAAAATGCAGGATTGTAAAGAAGTGGTTTATGAATGGACTGGAAAGTGCAGGAGCTGCCAAGGATCGGGTCTTGTTAGTTACTACAATAAAAGAGGAAAAGAAACTATCTGTAAATGCATACCATGCCTTGGAGTTGGTACTTTTCACCTTATACTTTACCTTCTTTCTACTTGAGATTCGTATTCTGATTGCAGCATTCATCCTTGCTTTATATTGACAAAAGATTTAACTTATGACTGTATCACATTCGCTCGTATGCTCTAGCGCATTCTAGTAGCACGATAAATTGACAGTAGCACATCTGTTACAAGTATGGTTCGAGAAAAATGATTAATACAGATTATTTGAGTAAAGGTATTGAGCCCTTGGAAATGAAAGATTGAGGAGCTAGTTACTAAATTTTTACCAGTTGAAAATGAACCATAAAGTTAGAAAATGCAGACAATTTGGCAGGCGACCCTGTTGTCCTCTAGACATTTGCAAAGTCTTGTTTGAGTCATGATATTCTCAAGATTGTGATCAAGCTTGGCCCAGAATGGATTACAAGCTTGCGATCAATCTGCCACACAGAACTATAATGTTGGAAAGTGTAGGCAGTTTGGCAGTTTGGCAGTTGACCCTGTTGTCCTACTAGATATATGCAGAGTCGTGTTTGACTCGTGATATCCTCAAGATTGTGATCAATCTGGGCCCAGAATGGACCACAAGCTTGCAATCCCTTTGCCAGTAATACCACAAGGGTATTTTGAATCCGTTCCCAGAAAATTGTGAAACAATATCGGATTGGCCCTTATATATTGTTTGCCATCAATTCTGGGAGTACTTCTACGTCTTCTTTAAATATGCTTCTCGGTTTACTTCTCTGCTTTTGTAAATATGCTTCTGGAATTACTTCTGTGCTTCTGTAAATATGCTCTTTCCTGTCCGGGCTTCGCCAATTCGATTTTCTGATAAGCATTTGGGAGCAGACCAAGTGAAGTACTGCACCGCCTTGTTTGAACATTTATTTCGGTGTAGAAGACATTTTAAATTTGTAGCACTGAATAACTTAATAATTCTCGTTGACTGAAACCTCCATGATTAGTGTCAATTAAGAATAATTTAAATGATTATGCTAACAGGGTAACTTTGTAAATATCATAGACTCAAAAGACAATTTGATTTCTACTATTCTCCTTCTTAGACCTATTACATGAGTCATTCTTGTCATGTCACATCTCACCTTTGCATGTGGCTATGTGCAAAGAGACAACTCAGGAGCCTCTCCCATAAGCCAATGACTAACAAAAGAAATGTATGTTTACTGGTAGATCTCATTATCTCCGTCATTGAAGCTGTGTCAAATATTAGTCACAGAATGTGATAGGTGGCTGCTGCCTTCATCCTCCATTACCTTGTATGAAAAGGGGAGTACGAGGGTTGGGGATATTACTAGATGGACCTTTTACCAGTGATTTTCTGATGCAGGTTATGTGCAAAAATTTACAGCTCGGACGGATATTGATGTGATGGAGGATATCGATGTGATTGAAGGTTTGGGTAATGGAAAGCCTCCTTGACTTGTGTCCAGGATTTTGGGTATGTCTTTACCATAATTTTGAATCTGAGATGATTGTTAGTCCATGTAACATTATTGTAATTCTTGAGCAACAATATTGGGTTGCATTTACTTCGGTAGATTTTAAATACACAAACAGAAAAGTAAAATCTTATAGTAGTGCTTTGTAGACGGGGAAGGGAATAACACGTGTTGTACTTGTAACTAGAGCAAAGAATAATATTGTATACTTTTTACCTTGTCCATCATGATTCATTCCTAAACTACCTTTGGGTGCATGTAAGATGTTTATAAATGAAGCTTTTTTCTTAGCTTATTGACTTGAGCACCGAAATATCTACATATCAAGTATTATCTAATTAAATGTGTCGTATCAGACATGCTAGTGATATGATCATATTGTTAGTTTAGCAACAAAAAGCAATGATTAAATTATTAGGTCTATTCTTAAGATGCAAAAAGAGAATATGTCAACGAACTTTTGGATATGCATCACAATCTTTCAATAAGAAAATTTATGTAGAAACCCTAACGTCTGTTATGGGTGATACATGGGTAAAATTATTAAAACTGAACCTAGAGTTGCTGATTATATATCGTGAAGAAGGATTTCTTTTTAAAGGGAATAAATTATGTATTCCAAGGAATTCTCTTCGCAAGCATATCAGATAGAGAACTACATGAAAGTGGTCTTAGTGGACATATGGAAAGAGACCAGAGCATTTCTTTAGTAGAGGAACGCTATTATTGCCCTCAAGTGGAAAAGGGCATGAATCTTTTTGTTCAGATATGTTAGAGCTGTCAAACATCAAAAGGAAGTTTAAACAACACTGGACTATATGCACCCCTTCCTATTTGGATTTTGGAGACACCGTACGTTGATATTTCCATGGATTTTGTGTTCGGCCTTCCAAGGAATTAACAAAGTATAGATTTTATCTATGTACTTGATAGATTTTCCAAAATGGTCCATTTAATACTCTGCAAAAAGACTATTAAATGTAGTAGTAGGCAAAACACAGGATCATTATCCATTTTCCTGCTAAGCTTGATATTGGAATTTTTTGATAAATGTGAGCACAAAAAAGGTGTCAAACTCCCAAGGGGAGTACGAGTCCATATTGTAAGCAATTCAGTAAGAAAACACAACAAAAGATGTTCAGAAGATACTCCCTCAGTCCCTCTGGATTGTTTACGTTACTTTTCGGCACGCTTTTCAATGCTCGTTTAAAGTATAATTCCATAATATTTTTCTAAATTTTTTTTTCTGAATAAAAGTTTTATGTTTAAACTTTTATTTAAAAAAAAATTAAAAAAAAACATTATGAAATTATACTTTATAGAAGCCTCGCAGTTGGACGGAGGGAGTATATATTTTTATCTATGTATATATTTTTTATCTATGTATAGTAGATGTTCAGGAGACAATGGAGGCAGTGAATGTAGTAGGGGATGCATTCTTTGGTTTCAAAGAGTTTGTAAAAGTGCAGAAAAAGGCAGGGGGTTCCAAGATATTGGTTAAGTATAATGTTCCTGCACAATATTTGATGTGCAGGTGAAGGTTATTAGGTAGAAGTTTCAAGAATACCGATATCAAATCAAAGAATTTATGCGCATCTCTTTTAAGTTATTATGTGCTTGTAGATCTGCAGTTCGTAAGGGTGATGGTGGTTGATGTATCATGTATGACAGTAAAGGATTATACAGTTGTTTAAGTTTGGTTTAGATATAAGGTAAATATTGAGGCATTGTGCAACCAATTTGTGCTAACAGATAAATGTTCTAGTCTGCTGCAACTGATGTCTTTGAAATGGTATGATTAATGTTTACAATACTTGAGGTTTACACACTGGTCATTTCTTCCTCTGTTAAGATTAGGTTCTCCCCTCGACATAGTTGAGCAGTTAATTGTATCTCGCAGCATTAGTGGACATTCATAAGCAAAGTTTAACAGCAGAAGAGCACATATTATATGCTTAATGATTAGATAGATCAGAGCTGCTGAGTTAAATTAAGGTTTGCACTCCTACATTTGACTACAATGCTAATGGAAAGATAATCCTTGATAGATACGGTTCTTCCCCCTTGTTCTTTTTAATCTCTACTTTTCCTTATAAATTGTTAAGCACTCAATTATAGGGCCATTTTGTAACTTTTTCATGGAGATCAATTTATTTCTATTTCAAGACTTGGAAGGTGTAAGTTTTGCTCGCACTCAATAGTTAGGGGCATTTGATAACATTTTCGTGGGGAGTAATATATTTCAATTTCAAGATATAGAAGGGGCTGTAAGTTTTACGACTTTTTCCCTTTATTAGGCCTCGTTTGTTTCGATGTAAGCCAATTATGTAATTTGAAATTTTTTAAAACCAAAAATAGTTACGATATTTGGTTTGTTGTATTTTAGATTAGGCAAGGGAACTCCTAATTCCAAGATTTTTGTAGTTACCACAAAATATTGAAACTTAGTTATCACGGTCCATCATAGTTACCACAAATTACATAGCTATCCAATATAAAATATTAATTACTTACCAAATATAACTATGTAACTTATAGTTTCACAGTAATAAACCAAACAGGTTTTTTAATTACCTCGAAACTTGTAATTATAACTTACTTACAGGGAAGTTAAAATTACTATGTAACTACAAAATTGAGTAACAAACTAGGCCTAAATGATTTTGTACTTGTTAGCTATGTAACTTCTAGTGAGCATAGTTGAGCTTGGTAATTAAGTTCCTATATTTTATAGGAACTACAAATATCATAATACTTTAACTTCCTTTGTCGAATTTAAAATACATTAGACCAAATAGTATAACTATTTTATAATCCAAGGAACTCCAAATTACACAGTTAAGTTACATCGAAACAAACGAGACCATAATACGCGAGAGTCTCCTGTTCTGCATACAGCAAGGAAGATAATTTGGGGCTCCGAAGAGCCATTATAGTTTTGTCCCTAGATAGGATGATAGTTGGCACAAAACAGTCAATACTTAGACATTACTTAAAGGAGAATCAAAGCACTACTAGCTAGCAGCAGCTAATCAAGAAATTAATAAACACCAGTTTTCTTGATCTGACATTGAGCTCACAAAAGGGTGAAAGATAAGAAGGTGGTGATTAATAAACTAAGAGTGTAGAAACAAAAGTTTGGCCACTAAATGGGAGACCACTTCCTCACATTAAGCCCTTTTCCACTAGCTCATAATCAAAGATTAATTGGCCCAACAAAAATAAATTACTCCTTTCGTCCCTCCCAATTGTTATCGTTTGTGAGAGAGTGTCCGACACGCATTTTAAGATAAATAAATAATATAGTTCTACAACTTATTTTAAAAATTTTATTTTTTTGAATAGAAATAGAATGTTTAAACTTTTATTCAGAAAAATAAAATTTTTTAAAAAAATTATAGAACTATACTTTTTCTTCATCTAAAAATATGTGCCGGACACTCTCCCAGAAACGATAACAATTGAGAGGAAACGATAACAATTGAGATGGACGGAGAGAATAATCTTTTAAAGTGGTACTGGCAACACAATGTAAAAGCTGAGATAGTTTTCAGCTTTGATCCAATAATTGCGTGGTCAAGATCTCCAGCTCACTCATTACATTTTCAGTAGTGTTGATTAGATTATTTAATTATTACTTTAGTCGACTAATTAAAGGTGGCTTTTGTCTTGAAAAACCGTATATGACAAATAATTTGGTGTCATCTTTGCACTACTTGGAGTTATTTTTTAACAGTCTAGTTGCAAGCTAAATTCTTAGGTGTCTAAGACAGATTAAAAAGAACTGGAAATCAGATGACACTGCTAATTACTATATAGAATAGTTACATTATTTTCTCACAAAAACTGCATATTTACAAGTTTAACAAGGAAACTTAATCAGTAGTAAACACATAACGCGAATAAATAACGAGAAGAAAAAAATGCAGATAAGTACGTATTTAGGATAGTTATACAAGTATTTATTTAGGTAATAAGGAGAAGAGAATAATGAACATAAGTACTTATTTAGGTAATTTACATGAGCACATAGTTTACTTTAGATGCCAGAGTATAATATTCAACAAAATTATCTCGTGTATTAACATCAGATATTTTTTTTACCTCATCCAGGTGGTGAGTACGTACTTAGGAAGCGGGGTCGTAATTTGAGTCGAGCGAGCCGAATTTCGAGATGGACCTAATTCAAGAGGTGGTTAATCAAGCTGAGTCAGTTTGTTTAACTAATCGAGTCTAAACCTCTAAACGAACTCGACTCGTGTCGAGCCGACTCAAACGAGCCGGTTTAAACGAGTCAAGCAAAATGACTCGTTTAATTTTACACTTAATCAAGTGTAAATCTATACCAGAATTCGGCTCGTTTATTTTCACGAGTCGAGTCGAATTAAACGAGACGAAACCTCTTCCCAAACGAGTCGAGTCGAGCGTAGTTAAACGAGTTTGAGCCGGGTGGCTCGCGAATTACAGCTCTATCAGGAAGTATCAACCCCAAAGGTTAATTTGTTTTCAAGACTTGCACCAATGAGGCAATGATACGTAAAGTGGAATATAAATGTGTAATGTGAGCATCCAAAAGCAGAGGGAGAGAGGTAGGGCGGGGGCCGGGGGTCAATCATGTTAAATTTCAACTATATTATTGTGCAAGTCTTATCTTATTAGCGATCGATAAATAAATAAATAACTATGCACATGAAAGGGCACTGCACTTGTATAAGTAGAACCCTAGGAGGACAGACATGCATGTGACACATCAAGAAAGGAGAAGAGAAGTGTGTAGTCAAGTTACCAAGAGTGTTTGTTAATTGTTATGTCAATGGCATGCTTAAACATGTACAACAATGATCAGCAAGGCTACTGCTCTGTAATGGGACCAAGAATCTCCTTCTCCAATGATTTTGCTGATGCCAAACAAGTCACACCAAAGATCAACTGCTACACAGAAGCTCCTGTGTCCTCGGATTTCGAGTTCTCACTTCCTGCTAACCCCATCAATCTTACAGATGAGGTATCGTTTAAAGGCAAGCTGTCCCCTTCAAAGGAGAACTGTAATAGCATTTCTAAGATGGTGACACTGAGAGACGAGCTTCTTGTTGAAGACGACGACGAGGAGTTTCCGAGGCTGTCGAAGAATTTGGGATGGTGGAGAATAGACAAGTTGGGATTGAAGAGGAATCATAATCATAATCACATTGTTGCTAAGAAAGCGGAGAATGGAGGATTGGAGAGAATCGATGAAGTGAAAGATGATTGAATTCCTACACGAAATGTTTATAAACATGACAGGTGAGATCACGATCGAACTCAGGATTTGCTTCATTGTCGTAGGGGTGAAATTTATGTCTACATATTCTGTTTCTGTTTTAGGTTTCCAGTTAATTTTGTTCAAGTGCTATCAAATAACTAGACAGAAAGAGATCATAGATCTCATTTATTTTTAAGGTTGCTGTTGTTCTTTAAGCATAACAATTAATGAACAAGACATGATCTTTTGTTCTTTTGATGTTTAGTAAGACGGGGGTACCTTAACAATGAATGAACTTGATTATAGTCAAATTTTGGTTTACAATGTAAACACCAGAATACTACAGTACAGGGATTGAAACTAGTAGGAACATTCATTATATCCGAAGCTGTCATTTTCTAGTCTTATTGTCCGTGGAGTTGAAGTTGTTGAACACTTCAACTTAATCTATAATTGTAGTCGTATATCACCTATCGGCTACCAGTCTACCACATGAACACAAAATATATGATATATGACGAAAATGGGGAACAAAATGCATTTCATCTCAACTCTAACCTAATGTGACGAGAAATAATTTGGGAACATCCACACAATCGGAGGATCCCTAAAATGTTCATTCAAACAATATTTGATTACTTATGTACAAAAGAATGTTGTCAATGAATATAGGGTCTTTAAAAGAATGACAATGTCTAAATATATCTATACTGCATACTGAATGACTGTATTTACAAGGCTCTATCTTGGCTTCGTGTATAATAAGTATGTACAAAAACTTACTATTTTCACAGGATCCCGTCTTCAATCTTCACTTCAAACAGGACAATATTTGCTTAATGGCTCTATATGTATACTGGCTATACAATTTTGTACATCTGCAAGAATGATATGAAGCTTGAGCATATTATGTTTTCGCATAATACAGACTTGAGGATTATTTGATGCCTCGTGTATGTCAAAGTAGTGCATAGCAACAAGGAATATTCAAAAGCTCTAGTGCAATAAAAAAAATGCAGTGTGCCATAGCATGAGCAGAATAACCAGACAGAGATCCAGAAGAGGCATAGTATTAATTAATGTATTATAAAGTAAAAAACATAGACCAACTATAAAACTCACATAATACAAGAACATTCCACATTTCCGCCTCTGTAACAAAACAAGCTTTTCCTTGATAGTGCCTCTTGGAGCTGTTCTTTTGTCACTGAGATTAAAAATTCTTCACAATATCTTGACAGTACGAAATTCTGAGTGCATATCAGAAGATATAACAAACTCCATTGCCATGATGTTAGATACGAACCTAAAGAAATATCAGTTATGAACTATAAGTAGTGTACATAATCAAACAAAAACATAGGTAATTAACAGAAATGAATCACAGACAACATATACATACCAAAATATGAGTGATATGGTCTACATTGGATGGGGTATTCCTGAATATTTATCGATGGACTCTTTTTTGCGCTCGAGATCAAGGCTGCATATTTTTACACATCAGCAGTGACCAGTTATGAAATCCATAGTCCAACTGTTGATTATAAGAAGACTCAGGAATAAGGAGGGAGAATTACCTATTCCTCACACCAAGAAGAGCACAATGCACAGCACGTGCAGCAGCTGAAGCCGGAGCTATGGCAGCTGCAGGAGCTGCTTGAACAGCAGTGGCCAGAGCAGATCCTACACCAGCACCACGTTGATATTTTTTTAAGGGACTTTGAACCAAAGCTGCAGCAGATTTTCCTAAGCCATCACTTATACTCTCATAAGCCTATTACAAAAAGAAATGTCATGTCTCAGGAGTTTATTTATGCTTCACAAGAGACATAAATTCTATCAAATTATCTCTAGGGGAAAGAAGATTAACAGCAAAAGGAAAAGAAAACTCATAGTCATTCAACACCACAGTCGCATTCATTAAATATGACCAAGGCTCCAAATTCCAGAAACCTGACAGGGTCTTGCACAGTGATCAAGCAGCTAAAAGAGTTGATATTGATGCATCCAATTCTTAGGCCACCTAGTTCTTCTGTTACTATACAGGTCCAAGGGATTCTACTTCCCAGAATGTGATACATGAACATTAGGCTATCATTCACACAGAAAGGTGCACTAAAATTTAAACTTAAGTGCCTTGCAAAAGTGAGATCAAATGAAGAATCAGGATCCTATGTCTGCAAATCCCACAACCAATGTTCTGAATGATTTCATGGTAGAAATAATTTATTAAATGAATGCAGATTATAGACTTCCGCAATTTATGTAGGTCTTTAAGAATTAGATAATGGACCCAAGTGAAATTGAAGAAAGAAGTTAAAAGTATACTATTGGCTTTCCACTGATCAATAATCACTTGGAAACATTAAAAAAATGAACTTAAACTGACATATGAAAATGGGGAGTAAAGATTCCTACCTGTTTAATTCCTTGCAGGGCATCACTAGGCTGATTAGACCTTACATTACTATTTAGTTTGCTTTCTAAAGGCCATGGTACAGTCGGTGGAATGTTGGCAAGTAAGTATTCTGTTTGCAGGAGGATCTCATGGGTCCCCGCTGCCAAATGTACTCCTAATCCAATGGCCTCAACTGAAATGCTTCTGAGGAATGCAATTGTACCTATTGCAGTCAATGATTATTGACATGTAATTAGAAATTTCTGATGGGCATGTACGATAGCAACCAAAAAAACTCAGGCATTCGGCTTCCAGATAAAAAAATTCATTCATGACAAATTTTCGCAAAGAACAAAAGATTGTCAGTCAATAGTTTTACCTCTTTGCATTCCCTTTAATATTCTATGATCCTTCTTGTAGTTCTTCACAGGCAAGGAAACCAGCTTTGCTGCACCAGAACCCACAGAAACCAAGGATCGAATGGGAGGAAGTCCTTTTAACAATTTACGAACCTGTAAAATATGATTAGTTGGAAATATTGTAAGAGTAGCAGCATGATATTTCATAAGCTTAACAGTTACAGCTCGAACCTGATTTTGGGAAATGTCTTCCAACCACTCCCCTATTATCGTTTCACATATGCAATTCCAGCCATAAACTCCCTTACCCTGGACGCGTTTGAGATGCAGTTCAACCCCCTGCGATTTAGTTCATAGTGTGAAGTAAGAACCTTAATAAATCAGAATAGACTTTGAAGAGCAACTTGGCATTGAATTCACAATTCTTAAACTCTGAAAAGACATGCCCATCCTTTTGTGTCAAAAACAGTTGGTATCAGGAAATAATAGATTGACTTCTTACTTTCCAACATGCAAGGACATTGTTAAGTAAAACAACAAATATAACCAATACTAACAACAATACAAACAAATATTTAAGTTAAATAAGTGTGGGTGAGAGGAATCGAACCCGATTCCCTCCCTAAATCGAGCTCTGATACCATGTTAAGT
The DNA here is from genome assembly GCF_009905375.1 of Apium graveolens. Lineage (NCBI taxonomy): Eukaryota > Viridiplantae > Streptophyta > Magnoliopsida > Apiales > Apiaceae > Apium > Apium graveolens. The sequence continues at coordinate 6,066,942 of NC_133655.1, forward strand.
AACGAGTCGCTCCAAAACCTTAAGGTGTTAGAGAAAAGCTGGAACAGGATCTTATAATCTTTAACAGACATTAAGAGGCAACTTATTTCAGAAAAACTGACTCCAACATAAGATGATAATTTCTGAAATAAGTGTCACCGTGAGAATAATTAAAGCTATAAATCATGAGAAAAATACAGAACAATTACTATCATTGGTTTCAAAAATCAGATTTTACCGATTAGTGAACAGAACGTAACTATATTGGTACAGAAACAGAATCATCTTAAAAAGGAAACCAGTAGTTAAGTCCGATACCCAGCGGCAATCACAGAGGACTTTGGAATAACTCAAAGCAAAGTTATTCCTCGACAACAATAAAAGAAGTCTATGACAAACAGTGAATTACAGCAAGACAGAATGTTGCCTTCTCATGGTAGTTAATTAAAAATCAGAAGCAGGGAACAACGATGAACAATTTTGAAACATAAATGTATGTAATTTATGAGTAAATGAAAACAAAATTTGCAAATTAACATAGAATTATGAAGTTAAGAATCAATTGTCAACGGCTGGATGGGACGGAGAGAGTAACATCCAAGGTGAAGAATAATTCATTAATTACCTTTATGAACTACAATTTAGTTGTAGTTCCAACTTTGACTTGATGGGAAGAATACTAGAAAATAACCAACCTGATTACATCTATTAAAGAAGCACAACTAATCTCAACATGATCGGAGGTCATTAGACTAACCAATACAAGGACCTTTTATAACTTTGATATGGTCCTAGGTCAATAAAACCATGCATTCTGTGTTGTTATTAAGAGCATGCAGAAAAAATATCAAATGATAGGTGACATTATCACCTTCCAAGGAAACAGATTTACAAGCTCCACATATTTTCCTCCACTTAAAGCAGCCAGGTCCACATGGCAGGGACTGTAGTCCACCCGAATGGTGAAAGGAAGAATATCAAACTTCTGAAAAAGCAAGTAAGTTTTATTAGCGAATACACATAAACCTATAGAAGTGGTCGAAGCTATGATATAACACAAAGAGTTCAGTTTCAATACTCAGTAAGGGAATTATTTAGAGCGGTATGTCATTTTACATGGTCGTGCCTATTAATTTATTAGGTTTCTTCTAGAGTGCTTACCAAATACACAAGGTTGATCCAACCACTTTCTTGGCTAGACAGACATTTAGTCGTAAAAAGTTATAGATACCTCGTCGTGTTTAAATATGTGTTACCAGGTGAAGCCTTAGTGGAGTTGTATAATAGAATATATCTCTGTCAAAGTTTCAAACCGTTTCATTTGTCATCTTCAGAGTAAATACTTCCACGGTAGAATACACTGAAGCTACTAAAAATAGCAACAGTTTAATATAACTAATTTCGCTTAGTTACAACTTAAACCTTGAAGTATGATGATGTGTACACATAAACCCTTAAAGAAAAAAGTTGTACACATCTACCCGTTATGTATTGAATGTGTATATCTTGACCCTTCCTCCAACAAACACTCCTAAATCGCTAAATGTTAGGTAACGTGTGAGGGTTATCTCAGAAAATAAATTAGACATATACATATCATGTAATATAGGAGAGAGGTTAATGTGTTGGACGGGAAATTGACTTAAGACTTTGGAGAGAAAAAACAATTTTCTACCCCCGAAATTTACCTGAAAATGTGACATATCAGAATCCAAAACTTTGGATGAAGTAAGGGTCATGATGCATACATTTGATACATTAGGGGTTGATGTGTATGCCTTTTTTCTTTAAGGGTGTGTGTGTACATTATATCATACTTTGGGGTTTAAGTTATAATTAAGCCAACTAATTTCTATCAAAACATTATACAAGCCTAGTAAGTACAAATTCAAAAATATTTTTGACTATACTCTGATTCTGGTGAAAGTCACAATCGTGACTACAAACACAATACAGCTTGTATTTATAGTACGAGACCTTAATAAATATCTTTACACAGATGTGTTTATGCGTGTGGCTGTATGATTACTGTGAATTTTCATGACTTTGTATGTGCCCTAAATGAGCGAGTGTACTCACCTGAAAATAGGGAAGCAATGCTTCCTCATTGATGTTCTGACCCCCAAATCTTGGACCTTCTCTTTGTAGCCTTGGTTCACCTAAACATTGAGCAGAACTTGGCAGTGGGTCAACCAGTGGGTCTTTTTCTCCAAAGAAGCTGATTAGAAAGTCCAGTTGACGCTGATGGAGATGCAATAGTATAGGAAGGAGACTGATTCGTAACCTGGAAGATCAACAACATTAAATAAAGTAAACTTTCAAATAAAAATGAATTAAGTTATATTATATAAAGACCAAAGGCATTTAGATGCTCGGTTCGCAACTATCTACTGATACAACTTCTTTCCTAGGTAGACAAAAGCTTAACATATGCAGCAAAAGTAGTCTATAGAAAACCAATAAGATTAATAGAATTTGAGCTCGTCAGCTAAGAATCATCAGGTTCTTTATAAAGTGTTGGAACAAACAATCAGTAGCACTTGAAGAAACAACTTGCTAGTAACAGCAGCTGATTAATATGCGTACACATAGGTGTGCATGTTCTCTATACTCTACTTTATTTTTTTTGTGAGCAGTTCACTCAATATACATTACCCCCACTTTATGAACCTGAACAGCTAAAAAAGTAAGAAACTTTCACACTCTTACCACTAATTTCCCTATTATTGAATCAAACTTCCCATTAAAACCAACATGAATCTAATCTCCTTTTATCAATCCTACTAGGTTATACACACGATGCAATGCTGGAGAATTAATTAGAACCAACTGAATTGTTTTTCCGGTTTCTAGCCCTAGAGACTTGTACCTAAAGAGAAAAATAGAAATATCCTTAAAAACGTTGTACAGGACCATAACAAATAGATATGAAACAACCACCAGATATTGCGTTGACAAAGACGTCATGCATACCGATATTCCTCAAGCGGGGTTGAGGGATGTGGTCGGACAGCTTCTAGATTCAGCTTCAATGACTTCGAAGATGATTCTCTTGGATGATCTTTTGAGTGATAATAGCCGAGGACCTAGACAGTGAAATTATAATATATAAATTAGCGCCAAGATTCAAGAAGAAAATAAAAGCAAGAGGAACCACATGAATTCAGCAGATTATAGTACCAGTTTCCATGGAGCATCTTTACTAACGTCATCCAACCGAAAATCAAGAATCGATAAAGATAGCTTGGATACACATACATCACCATCAGGAAACGCGTCATATTTTAACTCTAACCCGGACAGCAAAAGCTCCAAATGAGGAATTGTACCCCTTCCAGAATTCCCCAGATGTTGATCACTATTATGACTGTTTTGCCAGCTCGAACCAGTACACATTCTCCATGTGACATTGAAGTTTTTAAGAATGGCATTCCCCTTTACTTTATTGTGTCCGTCAAGTTTAGTCTGATTAGAACTCTCATGTTTTTCATTTTGCTTTAGACGATTTTTCTTACTGATTTCAGAGACATGGTTTTCTCGAATCTTTAATGAGACATCACCGTACCATCCGCTTTTTCCTCTTTGAACTTCCTTGTCCTTCAATTTACTAGGTTTGTTTTTAAGAACTTCACTCATCAGTTGTTTTTCTGAAAAACCCGACTGAGGCAATACATCAGATAGGAAATACTCTTCTATAAACTCTGGACAGTCTTTAGAATAAATATTATTTGCTACTCCAGGACAACCAGCATCAAGAGAAGTGGAAGTTTTTAATCCACTATCAGGGTCCACATTCCCATATGGATTCAGTTGAAAAGCATTTTCACGAATCTCATCCATTAAGTTAACTGCACCAGGTACACTCATTGTATGCCCATGTGACACATTCACTTGAGAAGGGGATAGGCTGGAGTAAGAACTTCCACTGCCAACTTCATTGTTCACATGTGTCTGCTGAATGCTATTCCATCGGTTTTGCAAGTGCACGATTGATTCCTCCACGTCAGGAGCAAAAAGCTGCTGCAGTTGAGCTGACAGGCGAATCAAAGCAGAAGCTGTATCATGACAAGTATTTAAGATAATGTGAGATTCAGTACACTCGAACTCCCAGAGGTGACCATTTATGCAGTTCATTCTTAGAATTGCTTCTATATGTGACTCCTGTGCAACTTTAACATAGCCATGTTTTCGGAGATTTTGTACACTAGAAGAGCTGCCGATACTCTTGAGCCCAAATACTGGACAAAGAAGTAGACCCAATTCCTGCACTCTAATCTTGTACTCCCTCTCAAGAGAATTAGAAAACACTGAATTTGAGATACTAAAGGAAGATGCTGCTAAGAGACAACCAAAATATTTTTCATTTGCATTAGCAGCACCTGCAAAGTGTCCCAAGTAAGGCTCATAACCCAAACCAATATCTATCAGGTTAACAACAAATGAAGTTCCACATGGGTCATTTCCCTCAGAATTTTCCTTCTGATGATTGGCATCTCCTGCTTGCTCTGTTTCAGGAGACGGTAAACTGAAAAAGGAGAAAACTGAATCTAGCCAATCCAAACGACCGCCTATTGCAGTAATAGTACCACATCTAATTGTTACAGATGTTTGACTATGATAATTCACTGAATCCCAGAAATGCACAATATCAGATCCTGACGTCCTCGAGGATAATATATTTGAACCATCTCCATCACCACGTCCTCTGGTAGAGTTGTTGCAGGAGATTAAAAGAAACTCTTTAGCTGGAACTGAAGTAACGGAACCCCACAAATTGCCCATGCCATGTCCTAGCCAGAATAAACTGGAGTCGCTGATTCCACCAACGTTTGAAACAGATAGCAACTCAAGCTTTTGAATTTGCAGTGTAAAGCTATGCCAACAACCAGGAAGTTCATTCTCTGGCGAACCTTTGATACTTTCATTTGCTTCCAGCTTCACTTGAAATTCTAGAAAATCGCATTCCACGAGCATGGATGTTTGTGGTGCAAAAGATTCTAACTTTCCATCAGCTGGATTAGAGGCCAAACATGAGAACCAATCAATCAATTGACTGAGAAGACAATTCAGGGTTTTGTACTGAGAACTGTCTAACATAACCATCATAGGAGCAACATGTGCATGCAGAATAAATGAAGAACTTAAAATTATCTCCTCTCGGTTATGGGTTTCTATGCCTTCCACATCTTTAACAGTAGTTACTGAGGCAAAATGATGACTACGTCCCACAGACTTCTCCCTTCTACTTGAATCCCCTGACGTGGCCAACAGCCTGGCCTTCTTTGCTATCCAAGGACCAGTCAAATAATTATCCTGCCAGAACATACTCAAAACAGAAAAACGCCTGGCTTGGTCACTGATAGATACAATATTTTGGTTTAAGAATTTATGATTCTTCGTGCCAGAATCACTTCCAATACTTTCGGTGGAAGCTGCTGTAATAAGATATATACCCAAGTTACCAAAATTCAAATGCAAAGAACATGAAGATGCCAAAGAGTGCCACTTCTTAGATCTATCCACAGTGGGGCGATTGCTCACTTGTACCTTTTCTTCTCTCGAATTCGCTAATGAAAAAATGTCAACAGCAATAAATTGATCCCAGCAACTGTAACATCTAAAATCTCCACTTGTCTCTACAGGGAAACAGAGTATTATTCTTGCATTTGAAAGTAACACATTGCCTTTCAGTCTTTCAGTCGGAGATGAGGTGCTGACTTGAGGGCAAGATTTCTTATCCACTTTCTCTCGAAATGAAGACATCGACTCAACATCACATTTCTCATCCAAAGATCCACTACGTGTGCTTGTCATTCCAACAGAAACTCCAGGTTGCTTCAGTACATCTAGTATCAAACTTACCAAACGAAAATTCAGCCAGAACACAAAAGGTGGCAATTTCAGTGAAAAAGAGGTAGCCCCCATCACTTGACTGGATGAACCAAAGGTTACGGTACATAGGCAATCAATCACACCTGACGTTCTGAGCAAGGTGACCTTGACTACATCACTCCTATATATACTTCCACCATGCCTGGTGTCAACACTATACGGAATATCTGTAATGACAGAGTTGGCCGATTTTGCACAACTATAATACTTAGCTGGTGAACTTGTAGGAAAAGAAGCTTCAACTGCCGATTGCAATTTTGCAATGGATGTAACCTGAGTTTCTATATCATCATCGTACCCTTTCAGATCACTATATTCAATGTCATTGCCACTACTGAAGTGATCAGATAGTTCAAAATGCTCCACCGTTGCTTTAATATTCATTTCTCGAGGACATACCTGTTGACCTTGTCATATGTCTGAGGTTAGTACCAAATATATTTAAAAATGAAAAAAATGGGATTTACAAAAGAGTTTCAACGCAAAAAGGAGGTAGGGGGAGCGGTAAACCATACCTGCAAGATGAAAAGAGTGTTCTGGAATTTTGCACTTAAATAATGAACAAATGGACGAGCTTTTGTTTGATTATGTAGATGTTCCGGATCTTCATCAACAAATGAAAAAAGAAGTGTAACGCCAGCAATGCTTGCCTTAAAATTGGTTTCAACATGCTTTTGTTCTGTGAGGACATATGTAAGGATGCCGATTAGTTACTACAAAATATAGAAGAAATATACAACAGATTCTCCAGAACAAACATGTCAGCATACATCAGCCATAAACTTTCTAAGGCAGCAGAAATCATTGCGACCACACTTATCAACGGAGTGTTTTATATAAAAATATACATACAATTGTATTCCAGGTACGTGAATATGGGAACAGTACCAATTCCTTCGTCAATAACACATGAAAGAATCACAAGCTTCACAAACTTTTGCAACTAGTCTAGGAATAGCACGTCACTAAACAAGTTAAAAATTTCTCCAGAAAGGGCAGGCATCAGAACTTCACGTTTACAAAAACTACTATCTTACAAGTTACAATAACAACCAAGTATGCGAAGTTTCAATACTTGATGATAAGATCTTTAATAACTACTTGTTGCACAGGGTATTAGGCTGTCTTGTCTATTAAGAACACAATGACAATAAATACTTGGTGAGAGAATCTTTGGATTTGGATGATAATTCCATCTATTGTTTGCACAATCAGGGTAATTATCATTCTGCTCTTAAAAATTGTTGCCGAGTCACCTGATTAGATGTAATTACAATAAGTAAAAATGTTAACATTTCATTACAGTTAGTATTGTCCAAGTTCATTATGTAGGATCTCCTTTAAATGTGGTTTGTGTGAAAGCCAACTTCAGGCTTTTCTTCAGTAATTATGTATTCCTATGTTTTCTCATTAATCTATACCTCCACTTCAATTCCTGACTAATTATGCAGTTTTGACTACATATATTTGGCTGTAACTCAAGGTACAGCCAACTGAAACCTATTGACAACAAAATCAGATGCAGCAGCCAAAATAGATAAACTTCAATACTTCATAAAAGCATTTGCGACATCAATTCTTCAGGTACAGCCAACTGAAATCTATTGACAACAAAATCAGATGCAGCAGCTAAAATAGATAAACTTCAATACTTCATAAAAGCATCTGTGACATCAATTCTTAAAATATACAACTGACAATATAAGTCACCTCGGTTTAAAAATATAAAAAAGACTTTAAATTAGGAAAAAGGCTTGCTGGTAACCATACAATAGTACATTCAAATACAGGAGGTATGCATGAATAACAATGTACCAGTGGGAATATGCAAAGATCCAGATTCAAGGTTGGATGCAGCAGTTATTGCACTGAAAACAGAACATGTCCAGTTCCACATTCCACTGTTTCCCAAAGCTGACTGAGAAGTCCTCAATTCATCAAAACATTCAAAAAATTGATCCACGCTGCAAGTAGACATTAATGAAATATTTAGCACTTTTTAGCATATTGATATCAATAGAGATCTACTTTAACATTGCGTTAGAGATATAATGCACCAAAAAACATACTAGTTTAGAAACAATCAAACTAAGAGCAGATACCTCATGAGCATTACATGGATAATGTACCAAACAAACAAAAAATCAATCTTGGGTGAATTTGAATTGCTAAAAAAATTGACAAAAAAACGAACATCCAAGCATTTTAAAAGATGGCAATCTAGCAATTAGCATAACATAGGACTGTTAGTAATTCATAAAATTTCCTGGTGCACCTTTAACAAGGGAAAATTAGAGGATACTAACCTGGCCCCAAAATCTGGTTCTGCATCAGTATTGTCCCTCTGCTTTCTACTCGAAGATGTCACCCAATCGGATATAACATGAGATCCTGGTAGCAAAGTATCTAGTGTCGTGTCCCTTCCAAAAGAGGGGGAGAGGTTGGAAGAATATCCATGGTTCGACACTAATTTCTCAGTAGTATAAGATCCAACAGTATTTGTAAGAGAATTAGATATTGCATTATGGTAAACCGACTCATTTTCCATGTTATGCATCTGATCCTTACCACTTTCACCCAAATCTCTATAAACTTCAAACAAATGTAAAAGGCATTTAATGGAACTCGGTTGAAATCTTAATTCCAGTGGGTCGATACTAACATCTGCATCCACTTTGCGGATATCCAATGAACCATTTTTCCAAGGTATACTTAATTTCATAGTCCCTGAGAATCCACCTTTTTCCCCAGTAATAATTGAAGTCGTGGCATCTGATGAACAACACGTGTTAAACAATTCAGTGGAAGCTGTTCCTGGAGCACATGGAACAGCTGACTGCTTGACAAAGTCATCATCCATTCGAAGAAACTCAAGAATTGCACCGTGAAATTTAACAAAGTTCGTCAGTTGATTTAACCCAAGAACTGTATCAGCTTTCACTTGGTTATCAGAATTATTCTCTTCGGAAGTACCTGTCCCACATTCTACTTCAGCTATGCGCAGTACCAAGCTCCTACATAATTCATTTTTCTTCTTTTCTTCTAAATAGGGATCAACTGCAATTATGAGTTTCTTAATTCGTACATTGAAACTAGTAAGCAGCCACTTTACCATCTTTGCAATGGTTTTGACTCCCTCATGTACATCCACGGAAGCTACAGCCACAGTGTTATCCACAATGTCAGGCCCAGATCTTCTAAAATCCCCAACACCATCTTGACCACTTTGGCTTGAAAGACATGTTCCAGATCCATCCCCAAACAATTTTTTCACACTTGGACCAAGAACAATTTCTAGTTCATCCAATTCAATCTGACACCCTTTACTCTTCCATGGCATTGTAACAGATAAGGAGCCAATAGATCCCTCTTTAACAGTCAGCCCAGCCAATGCACCTAACTGAACAAATATAGCCAAAAATAAAATAACTGTGAGATCACATTCCATTCTACTATGACAGCTGAAAATCCATCATGCAAATTAAACAATTAGTTTTTTGTTTTGGAGGGGGGTGTACTCACATGCCTCCAAAGAGGCTTGACCCGTTTATCTGCTACACTATAAATCTATAAGCCAAAGGATGGATAAAGATTGCGATATCAAAGTATAATAGAGCAAAAGATCTTCCTGTCTAGACCTCTATTCTTCACAACAAATTAATAAATTATACTCTTATTCCTTTTCATATAATGCATGTAGACACTTCACTTTCTATAGGTTTTGACATATCTTCACATAAAGAAACTACAAAATTGTGTCTAAAGACATAATTGGCCAAAATATACAACAAATTAATAAATTATACTCTTATTCCTTTTCATATTTTGCATGTAGACACTTCACTTTCTAGAGGTTTTGACATATCTTAACATAAAGAAACTGCAAAATTGTGTCTAAAGACATAATTGGCCAAAATAAGACATATCTTCACTATATTATGTTGTACTATTATTAGCATAAGATTCCGAAATTGTGTCCCCAAAAGGGACGCAAGGTGTGATAATAAGAAAATATCATCATCCTGTATTTAGAACTCAGCAGAGACTTGGTCAGCACAAATGAGATCATGGTTCAAAATGCACTATGTTGAGGAACTCAGCTAGAAAATTATTTTTTGTCACTTATAGAGGATATGGAATCTACATTGCAAGTCTACACCAAAAAGCATTGCAAGGAACTGATAGAGCACTAAGAAAAGAAATACAACCAAACTAGGTATTTGCCATCAAATTGCCAGCCAAACATCTTGCAGATCTTTTTTAATCATTAGCAAAAAAAGCATTGTCTATTTAAACAGTTTCCCTATACTTTCCGCTAGGATTGATAATACCAAGTTCCACGTATTCAATAAGTCGAGGGATGAAAGTTTTTAGTTTTAATAATTGACAGTGTAATTCTTAAACGTGTAGAGTGAAGAAAAATCGTAATTAAGATCCCTCTGTACTGAAAAATGGCTAAAAACATCTTTTGTTCAAATATCAGTCATATTATTATTTTAATAATTTCTAGCCTGAAATATAAATTGCACACTTTTTTTGCTTTTGTTTGCTGAATATATTAAATATTCATTGTAAACTTTAGACACCGGTAAGACTTTGCAGGTTCCAAACCCTATATGAACACTTTCCAGACTAGATAATAAATTACTACTTTCACTTCAGCATATCAACATATCCCGCATGATTTCAAAAAATTTCTACTTAAACCCTAATGCCATACAAGACAGCATTTGCAATACAACTTCCAAACCTAATCCATTCACATGACAGACATACATACAGATATATATCAACAAACTCTTCAATAAATCTCTCAATACTCAAATATCACAATCACACTACAACCTCTATATATCAATAGCTTCAAACCGAAGGTATTTACTAATTCATCTATGCTATTATTTTATCAAGTAACTGTTACATTTCAAGTTATAAGACCGAGATAAAGTATATAAACTCATTATCGAGTATCAAATTACAATGCCCTGCAATGGTACGTGTAGCTAATCATTCTGTTAACTACAATTGCACCAAATTCTCAAAAATTTTAACCTATCTCTACTATTATTTCATCAAGTATCTATTACGAGATAGAGCATAAACTCATTATCGATTATCAATTCACAATGTCCTACTAGGTAAGTTTAACTAATCATTCTGTTAACTAAAATTGCACCAAATTCTCGAAAACATTACCTAACCTATCTCTACTTTTATGTTATCAAGTTTCTGAAACGATTCAAGTCTTAACACTGAAATAAAGTATAAACTCATTATCGACTACAAATTTTACGATGTCCAGTCATGTACGTTTAACTAATCATTATGTTAACTAAAACTGCACCAAATCCTCGAAAATCTTAATTTACCTATACCTATTATTTTATTGAGTACCTGTTACTATTCAAGTTCTATATACGCTGTCCTGCCGTGTACGTTTAACTAATAATTCCGTTAATCTCGAAAAACAGGCAAGTAAAATTGCGAAACTCAACTAAAACAAAAAAAAACAAACAATTACATCGAAAATCGACAAAAGGAGAGGCCTGACCTTGAGATTAATATAATCAACGTTAAGCGCGAGATCAGAAAGCTGAACCGTACCATTACGAAGTTGAACATCAAGTTGATTAAGATCAATATCACCTAAAATAAATTGCCCTAATTTTTTCTTCAATAAAAACTTAAACACCTTCTTAATCGCCCACCGCGAGAACATCTCCTCCGCCGACTTCGCGATGTTCCACGAAAACATCTTCAAATTAGGGCTTAATATTTGCTGGTTTACTCAAAACGCCGTCGTATTGAAGTTCGAACTTCCATCAAAACGACAAACACAAGAATAATAATAAAGCCTTTTAAATAGAGAGAGAGAGAGAGAGAGGTAGAGAGATTTAATGATTGAGAGAGAGATGACTTCGAGTATTATTTGGACTGGTTTTGCGTGTTGTTTTTTCTATCTGTATGTATATAAGTGGATAGATACAGATTATTTATTTAAATGGTGTTTTAAGTTTGATTAATGGGGGATTAGAGTCATGAGAGGATTAGGACAGAGAAATGCTATTACATGAGAGTTTCTTTTCTGTTTGGTGTGGAAGTGATAATTTGTGCGTATATTTTTTTATTAGGCTTTATATCTGTTTAATCATTATAATTTGGAAAAAATAATAAAAATAGCCGATTTTTGAAAAAATTTAACAAAAATAGTCATTCTGAAAAAATTGGTCAAAATCAAAGTGGCCAATTTTAGCCGATTGAATACTCCACTGTTAGTTGGGTATCCCAATTTGCGTGGAAACATACATCGATCATTAAAGTTTGAAATAGTTCAGAGCAATCATTCATTTTTCCAAATTATGCACCTAAGATAAAATTTGTTTTTAGAAAATTATAAACAACTCTCGTATCTCAAAAAAGAAGTCGGAGTTCTTAAAAAAATATTAACTTTTTGGATTTTTTTTAAATACGATATTTTTTAATAATTTTTGAAAGTATGAATTTTTAAGATTGTATTTTAATAATATGATATGCAATTTTTTAATCTTCAATGTAATTTTATATTTAAATTTTCAACCGTGAAATTCAAAAATATTTAAGTTGTACAGATTGCTTAGTACTTTATTCAATTTGTAATCAAAATCAATGTAATCTGTGAAAGATCGTATACTGCTATTAAAATAAAATGTAAAGTATAAAAATCTTTCTTAAATTGCATCTAAAGAAAGAATTTGAAAGGAAGATAAAAATCTCTAAATCAACAAAATGCAATTTTGCAATCAACTCATACGTAACAATTATTTCTAACGATATTTTAACAAATAAATTTTTACGTGACGGTAGACCACAATAATAATCAACAAAGTACAATCAACCAAAAATCAACAATTATTTTTAATGACATTTCATCAAAAAAATTGGGAGTAGACACCACATAATAATAAATAATACAACATTACACTAGAATCATTAAAAATTAAAAAAATGCAACCTTGAATTTTAATAAATTTGTAATTAACACTTGAAAGTACAAAATTGTACTCTCTTCCTCCCATTTCTTTACATTCTGACACGAGTCTTCAGCACATATTTTAAGGTGCATATAAAATATAGTTCCGCAACTTATTTTTTACGGTTTTTTGTTTATAAAATAAAAATTAAATGTATAAATTTTTATTCAAAAAAAAAGGAAAATTTTAAAAAAGAAGTTATTGAACCCTCTCACTGGAATGTAAAGAAATGAATGTAACATAGGGAGTAAGAATCAAAATTATAAAAAATAATGTTACCGGAATTAGAAGAACAACATCATTATAATCCTGATTGTTACTTGCACGTAAAAAATTATGAGAAAAATAAATTAAGTGAAAGGTAATATATGACTTTATTTTTTTTATCATTACTGATATAATGAAATATACGATACCATCTAGTGAATATATGAGTCCCGACAGATTTCACCGCTTGCCCCGTAAAATATATCCATATATAACGTGCAATTTTTTTATATTTTGAAAAAGCATTTCTGGTACTCAAGAATTTTTCTTATCATATTCTTTTGAAGAAACATGCTTGTAATCTATTTGGAAAGGCTAGGTGGAGATAGATGCTCTCACCTAGCAGTGTTTGCAGAAGAAAAATTTAGGGAGGATCAATTTCATCTTACAACTAAAATTAAAAAGTAACTTACAATTTTTCAATTTTAAAATAAAAAAATTATAATTTTAACAAACATCACTTATTTATTAATTGTTTCATTTATTTGAATAATGATTAAATAGTTTATAATTTTTAAGAATATGTTAAATATATGTATAAAAAGAAAAAAAATATAAGAGAGACGAAGGAAAATCAAACAAGAATATAAGCTGAATATGAAATATAAACGAAGAAATAATAAAAAGGAAAAGTAGCAAATGAATAGAATAAAAAAAGTATTGAACCTAAGTTTTGGGTGAAGAAAATTTAATCATCCACCGTCCATTTTTCCAACTCTCTTTCAGGCATAATAGCAAATATAGATTCTTTTGAACTTATTCACAGATTTATCGGTTACTTGCTTGTCATGATTTCAACTCTGTTTTTGGGATTGTTTTTAAAGATTTCAAATCCAAAATCCCACACTCTAGAATAGTGATCCTTCAAGCTTGTCAAAACACCCTCTAGAGCAGCCTTCCTAACCCTTGAACACTTAATTCTGGGGACATCAATTTTCAAGTATTCCCTAATTATGGCAATCATATCTTTGACTTTTCATTGAGGGCTATACATAATCCTATCACCATACATTGACTCCAAGTACTTCACTGTCACCAACCTGTTATGATAGGGCCTAGTGCATAAATGATCATCCACGCATGTCTTAATTTGAACAGTGCCTTCATCATTTATCTGGCTGCACCAGAGATAGAATCTACAAGCTTTCTCACATCCCCATTGGACCCTATTCTTGTCATTTATTATAATGTACAGCTCTCTTCTCCTTGATACCATACTCTCTCACAGTTTTTCTAAACTCATCCATACAACCTAATTTCAAGCCAGCCTTCCACTTATGAGTCTCACTAAACTTGTCATTATAAAACTTGTCTTTCTTCTTCCTCTTTCTTCCCGGAGATATTCCAACATAACCCATTTTCAAGTTCTCATCATCACTAGAAGAATCCTCTGACCTCAGTTCATCACTATTATACTCACTCTCATAAAACTCATTGTCTTCGTTGTCAACGCCTTTCAACCATTTTGCTTTCCTAGCTGCAACAAGCTCCCCATCAGGTTCACTTTGACCCCTTCCTCATCTTCATAATCAGGATCATCTCTGTCCTCACTTTCTCCATCAATCTCACCCTCAGTCTCCCCATCAATATCCCCATCAACATCTCCATAAATATCCACATCAATATCCCCCAAACTCCATTCATCATCCTCCAACATGTGCTCACCTGGATTTGACACACTACCCCCATCTCATCCTCCTTATATACTAGCATTTCACCAGTAACCTTTTGGCGATCCACATATAATTTAATTTTCTTATATGGCAATCAAAAGTCAACCATATTCCTAATAGAATTATCATCATATAATAACCTTATTCCTTTGTTGAAGCTATGACCATCACAGAGAAAATACATAAAATTACTTATATCATAATTATATTTTAGAGCATAGTCTTCAAGATCAAATAAGGTTATCTTATCTGCGTCAACATTTTCAATAATGCCAACCCTTCCCCCAGAATACCCAGGTTTACCCTTAAACGCATTTACACTAAATTTTCCATGATGATGCAACTGAATCGAAACCCTAGATGACATTCCGTTTAAGAAATTAAAATTACATTCAATTAAAACGTAGAAATCAAGACAATAAAATCAATAAACCAAATATAAACATAAGCCATGTTTAACAAATCAAAATTCAACAAACCAAATACAGACAACCCATTTTTCTCAAACACAATACAAGAGGAACAATAAGTAGGTTACGTACCTTGTCCGATGATAAGAAATGAAGATACGATCACAAATACTATTATCTGTTGGGTATAATTCTAATTACACAGCAACAATGGGCAGTTATATATATAATAACAAGAACAAGGCAAATAACCAAATAACCAACTAACGAAACAAAACACAAAGGCAATAAAAAACTATAAAGACTGTAATTGACAAAGAAAGTAAAGAACACTTATCTCTTATTGCTTTCCAAATTCTGATAAGAAGAAGAACATAACAGCTGAGTCGCCAAACCCTACAAGAGGACTTGACTGTTCTTAAAGAGATTATTACCCCCAACTTAAGCTGTGATGGAATGCAGCAATATCGCTTCTAGGATAAAACAACAACAGGTCAATCCAGCAATGATCAACAGTGACTCGCAACTCAGTTTGCCCAAAAAAAAACCTATGCAACTCATATATGTTTGCGAGGTAGGCACCGAGACTTGTGTTTTTTTATCTCAAGTATATCTCTCAATATATAGGCATCTCAAGTTGCTCTTCTTCTATTTTACTCGATGTGGTATCTCAAGTAACAAAACAGAAAAAGTAAACAAAATGGGTTTTCCTTATTATTTATATTATATCCTGATTAATTAATATTAATATTACAAAATATATTCAGAGTTTGATTAAAATAATCCTTACTCAATATATTTTATATTAATAATTAAATAATCAATATAAATAATTAAACTTGTAATAGAAAAGATAAATATAAGAGTTCACATTAGCACTAGGTCACACAAGCAATCCACTTATGCTAGTAGTTGTAAACAACACTAACACAAGATGCTATATAAACTCAATATTTTTCTTTTACAATATCAATGTGGGACAAAATCCCATAACTCATTTCAAACAAGTAACTTTGTCTCAATATATTCATGGATTCCACTAAAAAAATGTCTTAGATCCAAGTGTTAGCTTCCGGAAATAATATCAAGAACATATATAAAATATGTCTCAAACTTTACATTTTCTAACAATCCCCCACAAATCCATAACTAAATTGCATACCAGATTTTATACATGACATATTTTTCAGAGTCGGTACCCTTCTGGGATTGAACCCTCCTAAGTCCTCTACATCGATGGTTACCGGATACAAATGGAATGTTTCACCTTGAATCTTTATCCGCTGGGTGTAATCACACTCCATAGATGACGACAACTCAAAGGCTATGGTGCTAATCTACGGCTTTGAGACGTTAATGGTCATGTCTCGGTCCTGTTCGTCGAATGTTTCGAGAAATAACCATTTTCTCTAATTACGACCACATAATTACATTCGTTTAGATGGGCATCTCCATATATGTACTGCTATCATCTCGTTAAACGACTTGACCCCATTCAGAGTTCAAATAACTCTTGCTAACTAGCAATTCAAGTACCTCTTAAGGTTTACAGGGGATAGACTCAGATACATAAGTATCTCAATGTATATGATAGAGGTACCACCAATTCATCCTTACAACTTGTTATTACCACATTGAATACACTTCGAGGGATCTCCTCTCAGGTGTATTGGGTTCCCGTTGTTGATGAATTATGATGGGTTATCAGTCTCATCCCCAACATCGACTTAAGGACTATAGCATGCTCAAGCCCTTTAGTCAGCGGATTAGCTATATTATCCTGAGTTCCTATGAACTCTATAGCTATAGTCCTATTAGACACAAGACTTCCAAGACACTGCTCCACCCGCAAGGGTAAACACATATCCAGTCACTCCATTGGAACCAGATTTCTTAGCTATCCAACTTGCATCACTGTACCGTTCGAGTACCCCGGAAATCTCCGGTAATGCAAGCCAAGGAAAATAGTTACCTTCAGATATCTAAGAATTCTATCCAGTGCCTCCCAATGAGTCTTGTTCGGAAAGCTTGTATATCTAGCTAACTTAGACACGGAATAAGAAATATCTGGTCTAGTCACATTAGCAAGATATTGCAAACTACCAATAATCTGAGAATACCTTAACTAAGACACATGAACACTTGAACTATTCTTGACTAAGGCAACTTTTGAGTCATATGGTGTACTAGCGATTCTACAATTTGAATAATTGTACTTCTCAAGTATAGATTTCTATATGTAATGAGACTGTGATAATGTTATTCCATCAGTTGACTGAGTCAACTTGATCCCAAGAATCACACTAGCCTCACCCATATCCTTCATTTCAAAGTGCCTCTTCAAGAACCTCTTTGTCTCGTTAATAATCTCAATATTGGTTCCAAACAACAAGATATCATCTACATACAAGCACACGATCACACAATCATTACCTCTAACCTTATAGTAGACACATGTCACTTTCATTAACTAAAAACTCGAAGTCTAAAACAGTTTCATCAAACTTTTTATGCCAGTCTACAGGTGCTTGTTTAAGGCCAGAGTTGGACTTGACTAGTCTACATATTTTCCTCTCATTACCAGAAGCAACAAATCCCTCAGCCTGATCCATATAAATCTTTTCTTCAAGGTCACCATGATGAAAAGCTGTCTTTACATCCATTTGATGGATGATAAGACCATGTACAGAAGCCAATGCAATAAGCATTATGATTGTTGTCATTCGGGCAACTGGAGAATATGTATCAAAATAATCGATGCCTTCCCTTTGCCTAAAACCCTTAGCAACTAGCCTAGCCTTGTACTTATCTATTGAGCCATCAGGGTTTAGCCTCCTCTTGAAGATCCATTTACATCCAATAGTAGAACACCCAGGAGGGAGATCAACTAACTCCCATGTTCCGTTTGAAACAATTGAGTCAATTTCACTCTTTACAGCGTCATTCCAATGCCTTGACTCCGAATAATCCATGGCTTGACGGAAAGTGAAAGGCCCATCCTGGACATTGTAAGTGATAAAGTCGCTTCTGAAGTCCTTGACTACCTTTGCACGCTTACTCCTTCTAGGTTCCTCTACTTCGTTAGGAGTAGAGCTACTACCAGGATTCACCCCACATTTGTCATCTTTTCCACATGATCAGGTATAGAACTAGATGTGTGAGTGGGATCATCCTCAGAACTACCCAAAGGTATACCAGTCTTCATAGGGAATACTTTCTCAAAGAAAGTTGCATCACGAAACTCAACTATCGTATTCGTCACAATACCATCTATGTCATATTTTAATAATAAAAATCTCATAGTAGTTGTGATTTCAAGATAGCCCAGAAAGATACAATCAACAGTTTTCGGACCCAGTTTCTTTCTCTTGTGTTCAGGGACAAGCACCTTAGCAAGGCACCCCCACACACGAAGATAACTCAAACTTGTCCTACGCTTTCTCCATAATTCGTATGGTGTCTTTTCCATATGTTTCAGAGGGACTCTATTCAGAATATGGCAAACCGTATTCAGAGCCTCTCCCCACATGTACTTAGGCAACCCAGAATTAATTAGCATACTGTTAATCATGTCTTTAAAAGTTCTGTTCTTTCGTTCTGCCACCCCATTAGACTCAGGTGTGTATGGTGGAGTAACCTCATGAACTATACCATTGCTTGCGCAAAATTCATTAAACAAGGTACTCGTATACTCACCACCTCTATCAGACCTCAAATATTTAAGTACTTTGACAATTTGTGTTTTAGCTTCATTTTTATACATAATGAAATTATCTAGTGCTTCATCCTTATGTTTAAGCAAATAAACATAAAAATATCTACTACAATCATCTATAAAGGTGATGAAATATCTACAGTGATCCTTAGTCAACACACCACCAAATTCACATATGTCTAAGTGCACTAAATCTAACAAGTCTGAATCCCTGACAACATTATGAAAGGGTTTCCTTATTTGTTTAGAAGTTACACACACTTGACACTTAGATTTCTTATCAATGGCGTACTTTGGAATCAACTCAAAATTCATCATATTCTTTAGAGCTCCAAAATTTAAATGACCAAGTCGTAAGTGCCACAAATCAGATGATTCTATAAAATTAACAGAAGGTGCAACACTATCATTAATAAAACCACCCAAAATGGGTTCAAAATTTATTAAAAACAAACCATCAGACAAGTAACCCTTGCCAAAGAATGTACCAGTATGAGTAATAACTACTTTATTACATTTCAAAGAAAGTTCAAAGACGTTTTTAACTAAACAACTTCCACTTATAATATTTCTACGAATAGAGGGAACATGATGCACTCTAGTGAGAGATAGAATCCGCCCAGAAGCAAACTTCAAGTCCACGTTTCCTATTCCAAGCACTTGTGCAGAACTAGAATTCCCCATCGTCACTGTCACTCCATGACTCTGTTGATAAGATACAAACAAGCTAATATTAGCACAAATATGTAAATTAGCTCAAATATCAATCAACCACTCATGTGACAAATAAGTGGAAAGTAGTACATGGTTGTAAGTAACATACCCGTCATCGGTTCCAGAGGCAACAACCTCACCAATGACCATGTTAACTACTGGTCCACTCGTGGTTCCCACTCCAACCACAGTATTTGCTTGAGCCACCACTCCAGCTTTCTTAGCTTTCTTACTTAGACAATCCTTGCTCCAATGACCAACCTGTCCACAAGACCAACATGGTTTGTTCGCATTTGGTTTCTTAGCCTTGTTCTTGTCAGGTTTAGTGTTAGCCTTCTTAGTGACTACCTTTCTATTATGTCCTACAGTCACTACATTCACATTCGAGCTCCCATGTTCCACAAGCAACACATGTCTCTGTTTGTACTCGTGCTGCTCCTGTACAGAGATGTCTAACATCAAGTTAGTCCATGTGATCTCTCCTTTTTGTCTTTTCAGGGAGAGAGCAAACTCTTTCCAAGACTTAGGGAGCTTTTCAATCACAGACATCACTCGAAACTTCTCAGGCAAGACCATATCGGACTCACCCAAAGCATGAACTAACATCTCAAACTCATGAACCTGTTCAGTCATGGATTTCCTATCCATCAACTTGATATCAAGAAACCTAGCCACATAATACTTCTCAAGAACTTAAGAATCAGTATTATGGGTTTGGTCCAGCTTATCCCATAAGACTTTAGCAGTATAGGCATATGATGAATAAACATCGAATAAGGTGTTCTCCAAGGTTGCCAAAATGGTTGCCCTAGCCACCCTATCCTTCTCAGCCCATAAAGCATAAGTCTTAACAGATTCAGCTTTCTCTTGATCCAACACCGGAGGATCATACTGTACCAGTGGCCATAGACCCTTTCTCATATTGTTATAATTTATTATGTTCTTCAATTTATATTTCAACTATAAAAAATTATATTATAAATATATTATTAAAAATTATCGAATGTTAAAAACAATCTGTGCATCGTACGGGTTATAGGCTAGTATATCTTATATGTTGTTTGGTGTATTATAATTTTTTTAAGCTCGTACATGATACACTCTAATTCATTTTTAATTTTATTTTACAAAATATTATCTTAATAACTTCGCATAAATGAAAATTTGATTGTCAAAGATAATTAAGAGTCTTAGTACATTTTTTCATTGGCATTTATCAGAAATACAAAATTTATACGTGATATATGTATATATTCTATGGGACAGTCATTGAAATCTATCGGGGCTCAACCAACTAATATCATATTTTACATTACTTCAATAGTGATAAATAATAATCAAAATAAAAGGAATGTAAAAGTTTAAATATAATAAGCTGTTGACGGGGTTCGAACCCCGAATCCATGAGAGCAGTTTAAATATTAATATAATAATATTTTATTATTGCATCCAACGATTCTCATCTTTTTGACTTTAGATCTGACGGTTGTTATTTGTCGTACCAAACAACTGTACTGAGCAACCGAATATCAAATATAGGGTGTTCTGCTTATAATAGTACCAAACCTTATGAGACGATTATCGAGCAATTTATAATATATATATTTATTTATGGTATCTTTAACATAATTTTAGCTAATATTTTTTACCCATTGAATATGCTCTTATAATAATCTACATAAATATACGTATTACGATTATGCAAGCAACAAATTGCGATGCAATAATTTATTATATTTCGCTTTGCAATAATTTATAACATATAATTGGAACCGATCTGAGTAGGTGTTATGTTGGTGGAGATTTTTTTTAAAAAGTAGTAATATCATATTTTACATTACTTCAATAGTTATTAATGATAATAAAAATAAAAAGAATATAAAAGTTTAAATATAATAAGCTGTTGACGAGGTTCGAACCCCGAATCCATGAGAGCAGTTTAAATATTAATATAATAATATTTTATTATTGCATCCAACGGTTCTCATCTTTCTGACTTTAGATCTGACGGTTGTTATTTGTCGTACCAAACAACTGTACCGAGCAACCGACTACCAAATAGAGGGTGTTCTGTTTATAATAGTATATTATAGATAAATGCCTTTTTTATTAATACAATAAAACAAACATTAATATATATTTTATTTATAAAATCTAATTATATTAATATTACATTTTGAATACTTATTAATCATGATAGGTCATATCTACATACATTTATTAGAGTAAAGTTCTATGGAGTCCACCTTTTAATTGGAGTCCTCGGAGTCCATATATGTTTTGCAAGTAAAATATAGCTTAAAATATTGCAAAATATTTTATTTTTCGACAAACATCACTATTCTATTAAAAATCTTGTAGATTGCATACATTTTACAAGCAGAACATTGCAAAAATATATTATTCTACAAAATATGTTTAGTTTGCAGAACATAAATGTTCATGTTGCAGAATATATTACAGAACATACATATTGTATTGTAAATATATGAGATTTGCATGATTTTGTTGAAGTTATGCTATTTGTGTAACATGTTTTGCAAAATAACACGTTTTACAATATATTTTATTTGCAGAACGTAGATGGACTCCGAGGACTCCAACAAAAAGGTGGACTCCATAGAACTCAACCCACATTTATTAAATATAAGTTTTTTAGTTAGTATGGTTTAAATATGACTAATTTGCATTTAAACCTAATACAATAATTTTTTTAAAAAAATTCTAATATGAAAATACAATATTGACATTTTTAATTATAGAGAAATTAACAAAAATAATAATTTTTTTAAGTTTTTTTTCTAAGATTTTATTATTGTCTAATTTGTTTTTGCAAAAATATGAAATTAACCAAAATTAAGCATACATGCAATTAGTTGAATCGAGTTTTTTTCGGTTGAATCTAGTTGAATCTTGAAGAAAGATTCCCGAGATGGTTGTAAGAAATCCTATTTTTGCAAAACAAATTTGGAAAATAGTATTTTTACAAATATTTTTTTTTTACAATTTTTTCATTAAAAATGATAGTATTTTATGCAAAAATATATTTAGCCTTGAGTATTTTTAAAAAAAGCCCAACTATATCATATTATTGATGTGTTATTTATATCAGCTTCTAGGGAATTGTATTCTTTTTCATCAATTTGTTTTTAATTATATTCATTAAAATAATATTATAATTAATATAATAAGATACCCTATTTTAGTTTTAACAAGTTTCAGGTATCTTATTAATATTTTTCAATTGAATCTTTTGTCCATCGGAGCACGTGTGTCGTCTATATATGATTATTATTGCCAGCTAAGCTAAGTTGTTGATTATTGTTCAATATTTAATTTTATTTATCACATTTATTTCAGGATTGCATAAATCTTCTTTTCCTTATTTGTATTTCATTTAATTTGTGTATTTCTTTCTATGCCACTCGAGTAAAGTAATTTTTCCAACGAAAAAAGCTTTATCAGAATATTTCTCCCGAACATAATTTAATTATTTCCTCTATTTCTTTTTAATAGTCACTTAATTTTTCTGTACTGAGCATCTCCAACGGTATTAGTTAAAATGGTTGGCTAAAATAATATAAAATAATAATTATATAAAATTTGATGAAACGATATGCTCCAATGGGGTTTGGGTATAATATTAAATTTGTGTCTACAGTTTTGTTACGGTTCTTGAGAGATTCGACAAACTTAGCTAATATAATCACATTGGCTATAATTTTAGCTAAATGTTTTGCATGATTGGAGTTTTTAAAATTTACATAAATTATGTATAATTTGTACCATATAGGATATTTTTGTTAAGGATTTATTCCATTAAAGATGCTCTAATTATTTTGATTTGTAGTGTAAAAAATTAAAAATAGATCGTTAAAATGAAACAAAGGGAGTAGTAGAACAAATTTGTTGACCAAGGAAAAAAACCTACTGCTTAAAACAATTTTGGATAGTCTCCAGAGGGAGGGTATCGGCGTGGGAAATGTTGCTAAATCCAAAGGGCTGCGGACAAATATGGATACGGCCCGAATTATCTGACTTATATTCCATTGAAATTGACGAAATGACTTAATTATAATTATTTTAATCGGAAACTATATATTTATCGCCTGTCTTCCATCATTACCGGACCGAGCACACCAATCTCTCTCTCTCTCTGCGTGCCTCTCTCTCTCTCTCTCTCTCTCACAACTGCGTGCCTCTCTCTCTACTGAAAATCAATGGAGCTGAAGGCAGGTCTATCAGCGATCATCACTGGAGGCGCCTCTGGAATCGGTAATTTCTACTAGTTTGTAACTGTATTTCTGTATATATGTTGAATATAATATATTATTATGATGATGAGTAATTTAGTGTAATTGTGAAGATTTAAGTTGTTATTAGTATGAGTTTAATGATTACTGATGATGATTATGATTAATTTCGTGTAATTTGGAAGATTGAAGTTAGTAGTTTATGTAAGTGATATGAAATGATTGTTGAATTGTGACTAGAATCGACAGGCTTGAGCTCGTCGAGACAATTTATTGATTAATTTAAGCTTTGTTACCTCTAGTGCTTGGTTTTAGAGGTTTTGACTAGTTCATTACTTCATTGATATATTAAGAGAGAGAGAGAGAGAGAGAGAGAGAGAGAGAGAGAGAAACAGAGTGAAAGAGTGGGGTAGAGAGAGAGAGGGTGGGAGAAAGAGAGAGAGAGTGGGAGAGAGAGAGACATAAAGATAGTAAGCATGAGTGTGTATTATATGGAGTGATGATGGAGTGATGATGGGGGAGGGAGGGTTTACAAAGTTAAAAATTTGCTGGAGTTAGATTACGGAGTACAACACATCGTTGTTTAGTTTGATACACGAGTAAATTTGGACAGTTGGAAGATCATTGGTAGTGTAATACACACACAATTATCAAGAAAGAACACATACTTGTGTGTGAGTTTTTAAGTTTAAACTAATATTTAGCAATTAAACGAGAAGAATGCAATGCCCATGTGTGTGGTATGTATTATGTCTGTGATGTATATTGGACAATGACACATCCACTCCTTTCAGAAGTAAGAGGGATAAAGGGTAAGGCCTAAACCAAAACTCTGGAAGGCGAAACCTAAGAGTAATGATACTTTTTGATGATTAGGTGATCATAAGAAGTTTAGAAATCAATCCCCTACGTAAGTCTAAACACGTTGCACGAGTTGATTAAGTAATCAGGTGGATATAAAGGTCGCATTTGAACACAATAGAAACAAGAAAGACCTTTTTGCAGATATTTATGTTAATCAGAGTATGTTTGACATTATTAGCATGAATTTACATTACAATTTCCGTTTTAAATTTCTCATCATTTATGTTGTTCACTTTCAGGCAAAGCTCTTACCCTGGCTCTTGCACAGAAGGGGGTTTTTGTTACAATCATTGACTACTCTGAGGACAGGGGTAAGGAAGTTGCAAATCTTGCAGAAAAAGAGAATGCTAAGTTCCACTCCAAGTTGGACTTTCCATCTGCTATTTCAATAAAATGTGATGTCACTAAAGGAGGTAAGTTAAGTACATTTTATTATCCATATATATACATCTGTTAATAGATAAACATCTCTTTTGTTGTCTAGAATTTGGGTATTGGTAAAACAGAACAATTATTGTAATCATTTATATCATTAAAAGTGAACTGGAAATCTTTCATCGTACTTTGTAAGGCCAACTAATAGAATGAATACTCTTGGCCTAAAGGCTTTTAAGTAGTATAACATTGTTTTCTAATAATTAAATATGTATGATATATTAGTGCTAAACGAACTGTTTTTTTGAAGCTTAACGGGTTCTATATAAAACTTAATGAAGGGGATGGGGGACCAGTTTAGGGATGATCTAGAATCAGTTTGGCTATAGTAAAGATGGATTTTTAAAAATAATTTGTTAGTGCATTGTTCATACATGTACCAAGTACGAGCGAGGGGATGCTTGTATAAGTTACAAGTGTTCCGAATTCTTATCTTTTTCTTCTTCAACATAACATATTAGATAAACATGATAAGTAGATAGTAAGTATGTTGTATGAGTTTTCCACTCAAGACAAACCAGAAAGACCCATTTAGGTCATACTGTTGGTGCATAGAACTATTACTAAGTAGGACATGTTTAAGAATGGGGAATATAAAAGCTATCTTGATTAATTAGTAGAAATTTAAATAATCTCTACAAACTCATATTCAATAATGCTCAATCAATTCAGAATTTAAGTTTAAATGAAAATGAAGATTACGAGTGATTTATATAGTTGTCCTAAAACACGGAGATAGGGAGATCAAGTAAAATCCTCGTAAAGAGTAGACTAGTGCATTTAAATACTAAAATATACACATTTTTTTATATGACTTAAGTACCAAATGTTATTTTATTCTTATTTATATACTTTCCAATTATAATTTACTAGCTTTACAACCCGTGCGATGCACGGGTCTTCATTAATATTTTTATATTATTTAAAATTATAATAAATTTCTTTTTAGATCATTACCTAATTAGTATATTTATAAATAATAATATAGATATTTGTTGTTGGTGGGATTCGAACCTGAATCTTGGGTAGTGTATAAATAATAATATAAATATTTGTTGTTGGTGGAGTTCGAGCCTGGGAGCTTTAGTAGTGTATAAATAATAATATAAATATTTGTTGTTTGCAGAGTTTGAACTTGGGAGCTTGGGTAGGGTATATTCTTTTAGTATTTGAATCTAACGGTCCTGATCACTTGAATAAAAAGATCCGATGGTCATAAATGAGGATAACCAAACCAACAAAAAAAAAGGCATATCAAATTAGACCCTATCCCGGTTATTATAGTATAGTATAGTATATAGTATTGATTTGTTTTAAAATAAGTTAAAATTATCTCTATCTGTGAACAATTAAAGACCATGAATACTTATCAATACATTTTTATATTGTTACACAGTGTCTAAGTTTAATATTTGGTGAACACAACTCGAAAAGATATGTATCAATTACAGTTTACAGTTATCTTAGGCTATTGGTTTATAACTGTGGTATCTCCATAAAAGAAACCAGCCAACCAATTATCGAAATCTTTGTTACATAATTTTTTGGCAACTTGATGTTGTTAAAAAATGTTGTAGTATTTAATTATTTCTTGGAGCTATACAATCTTTTCTGCAAGAAGATTATATAAATTATCGTTGTGCATGTTAATACTGAATGTTCTTTACCGTTGGTGTACTTTTTTGCTGGATACAATACCTGTTTGAACAGTATCTGAAAACTCAAATTAAATTTCTTTTGTACTAATTTAAAAATTTGACATTTGGCATTATAGTTGCCGTTTCAGACCGGAAGTGGAACTTTATAGACTAATGAACTGTTTGTCTCTCCATGATCAGAAGAACTGGCTGCTGCTTTTAGGACTCATGTATCCACATATGGAGGGCTGGACATCTGTATCAGTTGTGCGGGAATTAATAATCCTGTGCCATTCTATAATGATCAAACTGATGGTTCTCGTACATGGAGGCACACTCTCAACGTGGACCTTCTTGCTGTTATTGACAGCACCCGCCTCGCTGTATGCCTAAAACTGATCCTAGATTTTTTTTAATATAATAGTTCTTGAATATGCTTTGTTGCTAAGTTGTTGCTTATTTTTGTGTATGACTACGTAGAAACAAGTTCATGTTTAATTGACAGTGACATGTTATGAGGCGGGAATCTTTAGATAGTATTTATGCAATGTCCGAAGTAACTAATTTCGAACTATATGCAACTGGAAGGATTTCACCTGCCTTTGACTCATTGCAAAACTTATTTTAATCTATGAATTTGTTTTACAATAGTTGCACCCGAACACTGTTGCAGCCTATTTCTTTAATGTTAATGCTTTATGCCCCAATTGTTGGATTTTTTTCCCTGTACTAGGTAGGATATGTATATGGTCATTATTCTTATGAACACTCTTTTTTAATCTTTACTTTGTCTTTTTTTGCCCCTGTGTCTGTGTCAGTATGTCAATACCAATTTTGGTGCAAAGTATTTGGTTAAGTGCATAAATTATCATGGGTACAGGGTGGACTTGTACGCACACACACAAATACTTTAAGTGTAGAGGTAATCAGTGCTTCTTTTATCAGGCTCCGAACTAATTTAGAGCCAGTATTTAGTTTGTTACAGAATCAGGAGTTTCCATGGTAGCGACAAGTAGAGGTTAAAGGTTTCCACGTGCTTTTAGATGATGCTTCCACCTTTAGCTAAACTATAATTCAATGTTTCATTGGTAAACTGTTAGACTTTGTGGAGCCAGACTGTTGACCTGTGTTCTGTTTGGTTTATGTTAATTTAATTCATTTTTTGTCACGGCAGTACTAGTCGTATCTTCTCTAAATCTACATTATCCAATTTTCTGCATTCTACAGATCCTAATCCTAAGGCAAAAGTTAGCTATTTCGTCACTGTTCGATGATATGTTCGGTTAACATTACTTGGCACTAAATAATACATAAAGCACACACTTTGCCTTTGCCTTTATGAAATTTAAGGGATGCATTTTTCATTTGGGGAAAACTTAAGGCACACTTGATTTTGCTCCTGGTTATATACATTCTTTTTACATAATTGTAAAATTTGTAGCTAAATTATAAACGTATAGTCCCCTAATCCCTGAAATACATGAATGCGGTATGTTGGAATTATATATAATTATATAATATTATTCTTCGACTAGTCGTTAACTAGCTGGACCTCTGTTGACTCGACTAGACTCACTCGATTAGACTTATTGTTTTGACAACCATGGTTTAGTTACTATCGATGAAGTCAAAGGATGAGAGATAAAGATATTGGCCGGTATTGTATAGGATCTGATTCATTACAATACCCAGTATATTCCTCATGGTGTATGGAATTTTATTTGGCGAGTCGTGATGAACATTTGTAGGTTTGATTTAAACATAACAGTGTGCTTCTAAAATATGAAATCAACTGACATTCAAAGGATGGCTGTATGTGTTATCCGTAAAGTTTAGGGATAATTGCTTATGGGTGCGAACTGGTTTCTCTATCCATCTAGGTTGTTTAAATATTGCATTTATAAATATGTACTTGTATGTGTGTCTGTGTATGTATATGCTGGTCACCGTTCACTTGTTTAGTGACTCGTGTAATTTTCAAATTCTGTGAGCAGATCCAGACCATGCAAGCTGCTAAAAAGCCTGGGGTTGTCATTAACTTGGGATCTGCTTCAGGACTCTATCCAATGTATGGTGACCCTATCTACTCGTGTTCTAAAGGTTTGCTCCTTTTCGCTGCAAGGTTTTACCCTTCCATAAATTTGTAATGTAGAAGGTCATAAGTATAAACAGAAGAGTATGATTTTCTTTTGCTTGGAAACAGAAGTAAAAAATTGAAATTATAATCCTGAATCTAGTAATGTAATTCTAGAAATGTATGTGTAATTCAGATTAATTGTGGAATTAAAATATAGGTATGGGATCGATATCTGCACTGGAAACAGATTAAGATTTAAAATTTTATAGAATACCCTAATTCCTACCTAAACAAGATTCAACTGGAAGTGAATTATCTTTGTAATCTCTCTTTTAAGTTGTATTCTGCATCCGAATCATTGAGCTAGAAATTACTTCGAATATTTTGTTTGAGCGTAATCTATATGGTTAGGAATCTATGCTTTGCGTCAGCCGTCAAGTGATCTTTGGGGTCTTGATGGGTTTTACTCTTCACAGGGGGTGTTGTCCTATTCACCAGATCACTTGTTCCCTACAAGAAGGAAGGAATTCGGATTAACGTGCTTTGCCCTGAGGTGAGAGTTAGGTCTTTTACAAATAAAGCGGAAACTATATATTATTACTTTTGATCTTTAATGTACCTGCAGTAGCGCTTAAGATAAGGCTTTGCATATGTAGTTTGTTCGAACTGATCTAGCATTGAAAGTGGATTCCCAACTGATTGAAAAAATGGGTGGTTATGTTTCCATGGAAGCAGTGATAAAAGGTATCATTTTTTTTCTCCATTGTTATTATGCCATCTCTGTCGATGTTATTTAATTAGACAGTTGTCAATCAAACATTTCCCATTTTATTGTGAGATGTACGTTGATGAGATTTATTACAGAAACATGTCAAAAATCTTTCTGACATGAGCTTATATGTGTAAACTGTTGGGTGGAAACATAAACTTACTTTCTAGTGCCTCCAAATTAAGAACTCAATAAGCAAAAACCTCCTTTATTGTTCCTAAATTGACATTACTTTCCCAACTTTTTCCCATCCTTTGGTTCAATATGTTATTTTCCTTTTATTTATTAAATACATGAAAATATCTTACACACACATAACTATTACAAAAGTTCAATTGGGTGCAGTACCCCCACTTGATCTCCTTGCTCCCAAGTCCCAACCCTTGCATGTCTGCCATGACTTGGTGTAAAAAAAGTTAGATCCTGCACAAGAATGACATTTTTGTGCTCAATGTGTATGTTTAATTTGAGTGTTTTTTTTTCCATTTAAGTAGAACACATAACTCATGTATATTATTATATTAGTACTTCTCAAAAATTTCCTCATGTATATTATTACATTAATATTTCTCAAAATTTTCTCTGGTGTTTTGTTTTTGTTAAATAATGAAATGCACAATAGTATTATACTATATTTATAATTTATTTCTTTACAAATTAATAACGAACTCTTTATTACTCCCTCCGTCCCAACAGGATGTATACGTGCACTATTTGCACGTATTTAGAGGCTTCTATAAAATATAGTTTCATAATGTTTTTTTCAATTTTTTTTTTGAATGAAAGTTTAAACATAGAACTTTTATTCAAAAAAAAAATTTTAAAAAAATATTGTGAAATTATACTTTAAACAAGTATTGAAAAGCGTGACAAAAGTGATGTATAGAATTCAATGGGACAGAGGGAGTAATAAAAAGTACCGCAAGTGCACAGGCGTACTTGAATACATCGACTTTCATTTATTTGTTTAGACGAACTATAAACTAATCAAGCAGCTAATACTATGCCACTGATAAAATATAGGAAGAGACTAAAGGACGGGTATGAGCATGTCTGGGTAGCTTAAAGCTACCCAGATTCAATTTAAGTTGGCATGTGATGTGTTTTCGTACTCTTGAATTTTCAGCTTAAAAGTTACTTTAGCTCAAAAAATTTAAGTACCCTCGATGTACTTTTTTTTAACTAATTTCTTTCCTCGCATCAAACTCTATACGTATAGTGACTTTTTAACTCATATTTTATATTTTATATGTATTTATGTTTTATACCTTTATTTCATATTTAAATAATATATAGTTTTATTATTTTAGTCAAAATTTATCAAATTAATTCACTTTAAGTAAAATTGCCAGACATATACATCCAAATTAAAGCGAAAATATTTAAAGCGACTAAGTTGCACTTTAAAATATTACTTTTATCTTTAAGTTAAGCCAAACGGGCTCTACAATATTTATGATGCAACTTTTAAGCTTATTCACGTATTTATTCAAACTATGTAAACACAAGTTTAATAAATTTAGACAATAACGGAAACTTTCAAAATTCAAATAATCACAACTGTATGAAATATCAGCTTTACACTTTGGCTCAAATGATTTTGTTGAATAAAAAGGTAATTTCTTTGAGTAACTGTTTAGAATTTATATTAACCATTAATCCTACACCATTAACTAGTATTATTTAAAGACATACCATAAGGAAAAACCGAATGACATACAGATGAAGTTTTTTTTTTTTGAAGTTTTAATAGCTGAAAGTTCTCAGTAAAATGATGTTAATCAGGTTACCTGGCCTGAATATTTTTGTGATCTAGTTACTCATTATATATTTTAAACCTAATCTTCTTTATATACACAGTTTGTCTGCCCTCCCACCAGCAACCAAACAACTTTATTTATAGCATCGTCTTTCTGTAATAGATTTATGACCCAGAAATCGGTAAGGTGTTCTCTGGATGGGCTTGATGAATTTATGTGGCAATGATTGTTTGTGTCATGTGTGGCAGTGTGGGAACACTTGGATTATCTAAGTTACAATATTAATTTTAAGTGATAGTTGTTGGAGCAAGTGAGATTTGTATTTCTGCCTGAAACTTGTATTTTAGTGTTTTGATCTATAGTGTTTGAGCTTTTCAGGTGCCTTTGAGCTTATTACTGATGAAACTAGAGCTGGATCATGTCTATGGATTACTAATCGAAGAGGGATGGAATATTGGCCAACTCCCATGGAAGAAGCAAAATACTTGGTCCGTCCTTACAGGTTGAGAGAAAAGTCACAAACGATCAGTAATTCACGTGTCCAATTACCTGAAAGCTTTGAGAAAATGTAAGTGAAAACATGGCAAGTATTGCTTTCGGTTTTAAAAGCAAAAGCTCTACTTCTAGTTTCTTTAATGTTGAAATTTCAGAGGTGCAAAATGAACATATGTTTGTACACAAGAAGCTACAAGGCTGTATGTTGAAGTTAAATGTTAATAGTTTTGCGTCAGCTCTGCTCCACTCATTGAAAAAAAATTAGGTTCTACCAGTTTTAGTACTTCTTTGTGAAATTCAAATTGCAAGGCAGCAGCTTTTTTGCGACCTCGCAAAACCCGTAGTTCAAATTTAAATGTGATGAATGATGATTTATGAAAGTGTGAAGCTACCAAGTTCAAATCATGGGTTCCTCTGTTTTATGGCATCTAATTCAATATATATTTCTGATGCACCTCTTTGTTTGTACAGTTCTACGATTACTGTCTTTATGATGCTATGTATCTCCCCATCAATAGTTTCATCCCTTTTTTTTGTAAAATTTATACTTTGTTGTTCAAATGATTTTGAGTTGTCTTCTTGACATTTTTTTTCTGTATATATTCTTATTTTCCAGAATTGTGCACACCCTGAGTCACAAATTTCGTAGTGCAACCAGCATCGTGAAAAAGCCATTGAGATTACCCATTAAATCAGATCATGTCCTTGTAAAAATAATCTATGCTGGCGTTAATGCAAGTGATGTAAGTCTGTAGCTATCTCCAAGTTTCTACTACATAGCTCATTTCTGAATTAATTTGACAAAGGAAAATTTTATGTATTTTAACCCCATATATTGTTATCTCATAAGTTCTCAGTCTTGTGACCATCCTTTCCTAAGATGATCTTTGTTAGATATGTATTTACCTTGTAAAGGGAAATGACATAAATAGTGTTGAAGTTAATCGATTAGATTTTATGACGCGTCCATAAAGAAGACTGGTTATTGAGCTAGATGCATGATTTATATTAACATGTGTACCAAAGCTTATAAACTGAGCTAGGAATGCATTATGTAATCATGTTATCCCCAGACTTCATTTCAGTTAAAGTACTAATTTGGGAATCTATTAGCCAATCTCAAATTTGAATATAAGCTGATGATTGCAAACTATGATTGGAAATTCCTCAACTAGTGGAGAAATGGCACTGCATGATAATGTAAAAACCTATGCATGGGTTATTCTCACACATTCGACTCATAATTTTACCATTTTTTTTTATGATTTTTATGCATTCCCGGGCTTTTCTGCTGTTGTTTTATAACTAACATACAACTAGCCAATTTAGTCAACTCCATGGTTGCAGGTTTTGTTACACGTGAGGAGAAAAATCTTCACTACCAGAATTAATGTATATGATTTTTTTTTTAAAATTACTCTTGTAAGGATATATTTGTCAAGGAACCAGTTACTCTAAAATCTCAAGGTTTTAGAGAATGGCCCTTTCCAGGATCTTATATTATTCTAACACTCCCCCTCACTCGAAAGCCCATTTATGGGTCGAAGAGTGGATCACGGGCACCCATCTTTGGGGCTTAAATGTGCCTTTCGTGTCCCTCATAAATTATGAGAAATGTTGGGGGTGGCAGACATCGAACCTGAGTCCTCTGCCAGTCTGAGCTCTGAGCTCTGATACCATGTCAAGGAACCAGTTACTCTAAACCTCAAGGTTTTAGAGAATGACCCTTTCCAGGATCTTATATTATTCTAACAATATTAGTATACAGTGCCGATTAGAAGTAATAAACCATTTTTTTGACACTTCCCTCTCCCCGACCAAGTTGCTATTGTAATTTAAGATTGAGGGGTCCACTTGCAGGACAAATTAGATTTTCATTACATTATTTGTTTTAGTTCAAAGAACTTCTGGGCGAAGCATGAAAATCTTATACCCCTTTCTGTGCAACATAGCTAATCTGAGTATATATATTTACACCTCCCATGAAGTTACTATGCAATAATTGTTACTGTATCATCATGTGTTTAGTCAGGCTTGTTATCCTAACAACATCATTCTGTGGCAGGTAAACTTTAGTTCTGGTCGTTATTTTAGTGGAAACAGCAAGGAGATCGAGTCCCGCCTTCCATTTGACGCTGGATTTGAGGTGCGAAAGTGCTTCCAAGTCTCACACTATTTCTTTGTAGTGTTTATTTGAAGATCTATTGTTGTTCAAATATATCCACAAATGTGTATGTGTGCTCTTTTTGATGCTAATGAACCTATATAGTTTTTAAAGGTCTAACCTGAAAAAGTGTCTACTACCCTTGATTCAAATAATAATTGTATAGGTTCATTAGCATTAAAGAGCATTCACACATAGGTTCATTTGTTAATATAAACAAATCCATGTATTTAAAACAAGCATTAATCGCGTTATAAAAATCTATAACATGCTATGTACTGATATTCGCATTAATTATTTTTTTTGAAGTTAGTTACATTGTTTAGATTTCTCTAGAACGTGTGTGTGTATGTATGTTTTCGTAATTTCGGTATTGAAATTACTTATGATTTTGTTCTGAAAAATTTATATTTTATCAAAAGAAATATATTGGGAAATTCAAACCGTTCCATCTTAGATTGTTGACTTGTGTAAATCTCTGCAAAGCATTCTTATTAAAATTCATAATAATTAATCTGTTTTCTTAACTCGTTTTAGGGCTGCTGATAAGTTTGAAAAAGAGGAACACTCAGCTATCTGATTCGTTTCAATTAGAATAGAAAATTGTGGCATCCTCAATAGAGTCATTCTGTATTCTTAGTAGTGATTTGTGTATAAAGTAGTACATATTTGTTTGCATTTCGCAGTATCTTGTTTCTTAAGCTCTTTAAAAGCAGGTACATTCTTGTACATTGTTATATTTGTTATTACTAGAAATTTCAGTTCATTATTTGGTGGTAAATTTTATAACTAGGAACAAATAGTTAGCCCACTTAAAGGGGGAAAATACTCCAGATAACATTACCTAGGAAAGGAATTGCAATTAATTTAGTAGATAGTGAGACTAAAGAGTCTTCTAGTTTTTCTTATCAACACCTTGACCTTTCAATCAATTAAAGTTTTTTATTGTGCATTGTGCAATTTTGTCTCTATCACCTCAAATGTTATTTTGTTAATTACCTAATTCCCACATACTCTGTCTGCAAAGCACATGCATTTCTTATCTAAGATAGAGTTAGTGTAGACTTGAGAAGTCTGAAAGCATGCATAAGGTGTGGTGTAAATCAAACTTAGTTAGCTGCAGTCAATCGGATGACACATGACACATGCAATTCTCTGTTCTTCAGGCTGTGGGGCTAATTGCTGCCGTCGGTGATTCAGTTAGGCATTTAAAAGTTGGCTCTCCAGCTGCAATAATGATATTTGGAGGTTATTCTGAATTCACGATGGTAAACTAGTTAAAAAATATGGTCTTTTCCTTGTTGAATTTTATATGTGTGTGATACTTGATATATTGTGTTAAAAATTGTGTACATATGAAATTGTATGCCGCTGTAATTAGGTACCCTCAAAGCACATCCTTCCTGTGGCAAGGCCAGATCCTGAAGTTGTAGCTATGCTAACCTCTGGACTTACAGCATCGATTTCTCTGGAAAAGGTTGTTACCCACAAAACTTTTATTTTTTATGTCCAATTGGAGAAATTTTAGTATTTCAATTATCCTAAAAGCCCCTACTATTGATTACACTATATTTGTATCATTAAAATAGTTATAAATTGGCTGACACTGTTGAGTGGAACTTGTAGGCAGCACAAATGGATCATGGGAAAGTAGTTCTAGTCACTGCTGCTGCAGGAGGGACGGGTCAATTCGCTGTCCAGGTATACTTTCGAACATAATATGAAATCTTCATGCTATCACATGTTACGGTCCATCTCCTTTAAATATCTTTGTAAAGCATGAGTATCATATATAGAGCATTGAGCAGAAAGATTGATATAATTTACGTTTTCTTTTATCAAAATTATCTTTACCAATATTTAGAGTATCTTATCATTATTGTTTTTAATAGACCTCAGCATTTTGTCAATTTTAACCCCGCACAGGCACAAACTGTTATATAGAACTTCCTTCTGGGAAATTTGTGAATAAAAGAATCTGATACCTATCAAAAGAACTCTATAATAAAATGCATCCTTTTTGGAGATTTTTTCATGCATCTTCCTATTTTTGATAAATAAGACTGTCAAATCTGTCAGACATGATTAAAGTAATATAAAAAAAAAGAATGAGCAAGTAGAGTAATCATGCTTATATTTGGTAGCAGTAAAGGAAAAACTCAGGCAATATAGCAGAGAATAGTTTTGAAAGCCAGCTCTAAAAGGGTTTCTTCATTAGTCTGTTTCTTACTTGAAAGTTTTTGAATAGCTGTCTTAATATATATAGAGGTAGGTGGTTGTTCCATGTTTGTCTACGTATACTGATGAAAAATTAGCTGATTTTGATTTGTGATGAATGCAGCTTGCTAAACTGGCTGGAAATACAGTAATAGCAACGTGTGGAGGTAAAGACAAGGCAAATCTTTTGAAAGAGTTGGGCGTTGATCGAGTTATAGACTACAAAGCAGAAGATATCAAAACGGTATCCTGAAAGTCAAATTTTTTTACTCGTATATGTTCTTTTTGAGCATGCTTACAACTTGAAATTGTCCATTATCTGGTATCTTGAAGAAGATTTTTGGGATATGTCTCCCATCGGCCTTTTTAGATAATGGAA
Source organism: Apium graveolens (assembly GCF_009905375.1). NCBI lineage: Eukaryota > Viridiplantae > Streptophyta > Magnoliopsida > Apiales > Apiaceae > Apium > Apium graveolens. The sequence goes on from NC_133655.1 coordinate 6,103,652, forward strand.
AACAATAATAATTCTATTAATCACCTGGGATTTGCATAATGGACACAAATTGTAAGCAAATGAAAAACAAAGTAATTAGCAAAATCGTAGTAAACTGTATCCGCCTGTAGGCGTAGGGTTGAAATTCCATTAGGATTGTATTAAAAAAATATAATATATATATCATTGATCTTTGAAGTACTAAAAATGAATTAAGATTCGAATCCCATCGTTAACACATTTTATATTATTAGAAATGAAAATACTAACAAATGTCTAAAGCCAGTAAAATTGTAGGTATCAAAAGAGGCCATGAGATCAATATTGATAATTACATATTCATACATATACAGAACAACATAAAAACATACATATAGTTAATTATATATGTTACCAATAATTTATTATATAATTTTGTTTTTAAATTTTTAATACAGACCCCTGCCTTGCACGGATTTTAAACGTGCTTGTATTAGTAATAAGTGAAATTTTCACTGCAACTTGTATTAACAGTTTACTTCCCCAATACCCACCAAATTCTGTTTAATACTTATATGTCTAGGATCATATAATTATCTTGAACCTTTACAGTTGATTTATATGTGCTATTCATCTTATAAGTCTTGGATCTTTATATGAAGTCTCGTGTACTCAGGTTCTAAAGGAGGAGTTCCCTAAAGGTGTTGATATCGTGTATGAGTCTGTTGGTGGACAGATGTTTGATCTATGCTTAAATGCTTTAGCAATTTATGGACGACTTGTGGTGATTGGAATGATTTCTCAGGTTGGTGGCTCTATAAATATGTATTTGAGATTTCAGGTCTTGTTTGTTGCTTTATCCATTCATTTTAGGATTAAGTTGTTAAGCATGTACCTGTAATTTGTGTTGCAACTAATAAGTTCTTATCTCAGTATCAAGGAGAACATGGATGGAAACCATTAAATTATACTGGAGTATGTGAGAAGCTTCTAGCAAAAAGCCAAACTTTGGTACGTAAGCCATCTTGCAGTATGGCAAACTTAAGTTTTCATGTTTCTGACATGCTCATTTAGTGGAGACTTTGACTTTGATAGTGAATCAGCAGCATCAAATACATAATAATAATAATAATAATAATAATAATAATAATAAAAAGTAATGTAATGTGATTATAAAATTGCACTCAGGTTGACACAATAAAATTGCCTTAATTTGCAAAATATCATACTTTACAGCCCATTTGTAATATTACATGTTTATTTATGAAATTAATTAAGATTTGGCGGACAAAAAACTCCATTTATATTTTATGCACTAAACTCAATGTGCTTTGTAACTTTCTTGTGAAGAAAAACTTCAAACTTTACTTTTAGCATATTGAAACAACATTCTGATAATAGGAACATGGATGAGATCGCAACACAAAATATATTAGTATCTCGCTCCTATCTTCATTATCTGTGTTGAGATTCTATGATCAAAATGCCCTCTATGTTCTTCTTGATTAAATATCAGTGACAACAGTTTAGGGTGTTACGCATTATAAATTTTATTATGACTAATGTGGCTTATCTATATGTTTGTCTGCTAGCATTAAACTTCCATTACTTGTTATAATGAATTGTTTTATGTGTTACTTATGCTGATGCCTCCTTTGGCAGGTTGGATTTTTCCTCAATCATTACACGCACGTTTGGCAACAGCATCTAGATAAGCTGGTCCAATTATATACGATGGGAAAGCTAAAGGTAAAAATATACTCACCTGGCACTTTTAGTTTAGATATTCTCTAATGCATAGAATTTTCACAGAACTTGCATAAATAACTACTTGAATGTTAGTTGTGCTTATATTAGTGAAACTGTTCTTTGAGCAGTGGTGTACATATCAGGCACAGTTGTGTCTTGCAAATACCAAATCGTAAATGATTGCTTTATGTCTTCCATATTTCTTACCACAAGAAAAATATTTAGGTTAATTGTGCAAGTGAAACATTAATTGTGGTCCATTTCTTCATAGGGTGCAAAGTTATATGATATATTTTAGCTTTTATAAATGTTTGGAAGTTCAAGTTCTGTTGCAAAAATGACTTTGTTTGACCTGCTTCCAGACATATTTTAGCTGATAATCTTTAAAGCTGACTGAGATGGGTTCATGGTTTACATGATAAATATGTATCCTAAGAATTGGTTTATCTTTCTTCAAGTCTTTAAAATTTTGGACACAAGCAGCATAATTTTTTTTATGAGTACATTAATCTGGTTAACCTCTCGAATATTTATTCTAAATTTCTTAAGAGCATATTCAACTAGCCAGACCTATAATCCACTTGGATGTTGAAGGAAATATCGAGTGCATTTAAATAAAATAAGCAAAGGCATGCATGCAGATTCAGGTTAATGAATAGATATTGTAATAGGCTTAAATAATGGAGTTGTAAATCAAGTTGAAATTACTCAAATTGGCATATAGTCTAAGCATCAAGTCTGATGCTGTGGGGCAATTTGTTAGAATTGATTTTAAGACATTAATGTACAACCAATCTAGAAAGCAGGGGTTCGGCACCTACCCAGTGCATGGCGCATCCGATACGTTCGGGTGCGGGGGTGCGCGGGGATGCGGCCAGAAGATACGTACGGGATGCGCCACCAGGCGTGTCACCGTATTTTACTGCTCCAAGTCGTGGAGGGTGCGGGAATGGCGTACATCGTATTAGAGTATAAGATTGAAAGGAGAGAAAGAGATGTCGTCATTGTTGTTCGTATCCCATCGTTTTTGTCGGATCTGTGTTAGGTTGATTCATTGAGATGTGTAATACAGAGTATAAATTCCGTTATAAGTTGGCTTATTGGCTTATAAGCCCGTAACAGCTTATTGACGAGTGTTTGTCGACCCAGCTTATAAGTTTGAATTTACAACTTATAAGCTGATAAGTTGAATGTTGGCAACGACGTACTTTTTCACAACTTATTTTTTATTTTTCGTTTTTTTATTAATTTTAATTTTAGAATATATTTTTTTAAATGTTAATATAACTTAAAATATAAGAATTAAGATAATTATATATAAAAATTATTTATTTTAATTCATTTAAATAAAAACAATTCTGACTTATAAGTTAAATTATCCAAACACTTATATAATTTAGAGTTATTTGCAAAATGCATCCCCTTGGTTTGGTCAAAATGCATTTTTTTACCTATACTTTAGATAACTGCACTTTGCATCCCCTTACTATTTCGGCGCGACAAATTGCACCCTTTTCGTTAAATTTGTTAAAATTCTCAGGAGCATTTTAGGAAATTAAAATATTTAATTATAATTAGATCATTATTTAAGTTTTTTGACCCTCTAAATGATACTTTTCGAAAAAATTTAAAGAACGAAAATTATAGAGAACGAAAAAATCTTTTCAAAACAATAACATTCAAAATTATCAAAAAATTTACGAAGCCAAAATTAAATAAAATATATACTTATTGAATTTATTAAAAACAATTATAAAAAATATATTTCAATTTTGAACCTTTTTATTTCGAGAAGATCTTTTTATTCTCTACAACTTCCGTTCTTTAAATTTTTTCTAAAAGTATCATTTAGAGGGTCAAAAAACTTAAATAATGATCTAATTATAATTAAATATTTTAATTTCCTAAAATGCCCCTGAGAATTTTAACAAATTTAATGAAAATGGTGCAATTTGTCGCGCCGAAATAGTAAGGGGATGCAAAGTGCAGTTATCTAAAGTATAGATAAAAAAATGCATTTTAGCCAAACCACGGGGATGCATTTTGCAAATAACTCTATAATTTATAAGTATTTATTAACTTATCACTTATTACTCACTTATTCACTTTAAGTCATAAGTTACTTATTTTAAGATTTCCCAAACGGGCACAATGTGTGTATATATCATATATGTGGGGTGTATCAGTCAGACTTGTGTTCACTGTGATGGGTTGGCTGTTTTAGTGTCAGTCACTTGAAATTACTACCGAGCCACCTACTGATGACACAATATGTTTTCTTTTGCATAAAATTGGATGTTAGTATTATTTTTACACATAAGATAAGTTTAGTTTTGTGCTGGGTACCTGTGTTTGGCAAATGACCACTTTTTGCTATGTCTTTTAAGTAATTATTTTGTTTGATTTTCTAATTAAAATGCAATTATTAAATTATTTATAATATATATTTATTTATTTTGAAATATTATAAAATTTATTTTAAATATTTTAATAGTTTCCGTATCCCCCCACCTGAATCTCAATATTTTGAAATTTACCGAATTCTTGTATGCCTGTATCAAGCAACCGCACTCATGCTTCCTAGAGTCAACTAATAGATGCATGCAGACTATTAATATATCATACAAAGACTAGATTTAAAAGTTAAATCATCAGTAAGATTAGGCTTAATGACCTTTTAAGCCTCAAATTTTGCACAAATATACTCATCTGCTGCTCCTGTGGTTCAGAAACGGACCGCCCGATTCACCGGCTTTTTTCTCCCGTAAATTGTTTTTTTCCCGGATCAAGGGTAAAATGATATTTTTCGGGTAAAAATGAACGTTTTTGAATCACAAGGGCAATTGGATATATTTGTGCAAACCTTGAGGCTTAAAAGGTCATTGAGCTATAGGATTTTAATAATTCCCTACTTGGTGGTAAGAGTCACTGCATTGTTCGTGTGCCTTTAAATACGAAACTCATAAACATACATAAATCTGTGTGGTAGGTCTTAATCGATCCAAAAAGGTTCTTGGGCCTTCATTCTGTTGCCGATGCAGTTGAACATCTGCATTCTGGAAAAAGTGTCGGCAAGGTACAAACTATTAATATATGTTGCTCTTTATCTTGCCACTTTTTTCATACAATAATTTTAACCAAAATAATTTGTACAGGTGGTGGTATGTATTGATCCATCATACAGTAACCAATCTTCAAAGCTATGAAGCATGTTCCTGCTTTTAGAAATGTGAATTAAAGCATCAAGACTATCCAAGAAATGCATAGCCAGACCTTGCACACGGCTATTGCCGTAGTTGCCATGGGGACGAGCATAGTTTGTAATTCAAATAAAATCTCTCCCCATAGTTGCGTACTTGTATTATGTACTAAACTGGTCTTATTACAATATGTTTTTTTTGATTACAATATGTTTAATCAAGCTATGAAGTCTTTATAATTCCGACTATAATCATCATTTGTAGTGTATAGAGGCACAATCCAAGACGTGTTACAGTTAAATCTCGATAAATGAATAACCTCTTTAAGTAGCTTTTAATATAGTGATATAGAAAGACTAGTGCATTATTGGTTGAATTTAGCATATTTCAGAATTCCCGTTTGTCACGTTTCTATTGGCTGAGAAGGAAGCACATCGATTGCCAAGTTAAATTAATATTTGGTTATTCATTTATATCTTAATCATTTCATCCATCTTTCACCCTCATCTCATTCTCTTAATATTTCTCATTGTCTTATTAAAAAAAATAACACTCGTACTTAATTTTACTCTCTGACTATATACACACTCATACATATTTTGTATATTCCAAGCAATATATATATATATATATATATATATATATATATAGACACACACATACATCTTTCATGTTAAACCTCATCTATTTATATTTCTCCAAAGGGAGAATTAATTTAAACTAGTTCCGGTGAATTCTGATTCACACCAATTCACACCAATTCTGCGAGTTCAGCGGTTCACACTAATCACCACCTCCAAAGTTTATGTCCACCACCTCTTGCAAATTCATTTCCGAAAACTTAGAAATGAAATAAGATTAGTATTAATTTGTTTATATACATGAACGAATTTAATTTTTTTTTTTATTTTTTTAATATTTGTTTATCATTTAGGTGAGTTAATTTTTATAATGTTTGATTTTCAATATATTAATAAAGGATAGAAATTGTTGTATTATCAAATTAATATTACATACTCCATCCATCCCATTTTAATAGTCCATTTTGTAAAAAAAATATTTCCCAAAATATTTATGTTCTCTATCCCATGCAAACTTTACGGTTTCAATATATACTAAATTAAATCACAAGACCCTCATCATAAATATCATTGCCTAGAAATTTAAAATGCATATTATTTAATAAATTTCGTGTGAGTGTATATATATATATATATACATTTACTTATCTCTTGAAAAATGTGTAATTAATATAATGTATAAAAACTAATTTATATTGTTTTGTGAAAACGAGAAAAAAGACATTATATTATCTATTTCTTAATATGTGTGAAATTTGCAAAGTGGAATATTAACATGGGATGGAGGGAGTATTTATTTAATTTTAAGATTAATAAACAAAAATTATTATTGTATCCGTTATTGTTTTATGAAATTACATTATGAAAAAGTTAGTAACAACTTCCTAAAAATTTGTTGAGCAACAAAATGCATTCTGCCGTTTATAAAAATCTGCTGTTTATTAATTTCTACCGGATTTGGTCGAATCTAGCACACTAATTTCGACCAGATTTGGTCGAATTTAGCTTTGTAATTTCGACCAAATTTGGTCGACTTTAGTACTTTTTTGGGCGGAATCTTTGAATTTTTGCCATAAATTTGAAATTTCGTTAAAAAATTTGGGATGAGTTTTTACAACGAATTTCAATCAAATTTAGTTGGTCAAATTTATTCAGTCGAATTTAGCTAAATTCGATCACACCCCTTATTTTCGACAAGCTATTTTAGATCGAAATTGGTCGAATTTAGCTCAATTCGACCAAAACATTCAGTCAAATTTAACAAAATTTCTGGTATTGCGACGACAATAAAAGATTTATTCCATGACCATGTATTTCGTCATATGTATTCCTCATTTTGTGTATGTATCTCACTACAAGGCAACAGAAATAGTCGAGTCAGAGTAGCACGACCAAGAATGGGTAAGTGTCCTTATATCTCTTCAATATATAATAGGAGAACAAATGTATAATTTCATGAGATTAAAAAGTCTTATTAAAAAGATTAAATTACCCCTGTTTTTATTATTTATATAAAAAATGTGGTTTGTGGGAATTGAACTAAAGTTATTTCATTCAACTATACAACCTTTTACCACAACACCATATTGTCACATGTGTTTTTTATCATACACATAATATGTAAGTGTGCTAAATGAATATTTTATTTAACTTTAAATATACTTATTTGAATTCCGCAAAAAAAAGGATAGTTAGTTGAATATTTGTACAATTAATTTTAAAAAATTGAATTCCAGATATAAAATTAGGCATAGTACATAAATGGATTATTATCTTATTTATTAATCATTTTTTAGTTTGAAAATATATCTCATATACTTTTAACATATTTTTTATTATAAAAAGTAATAAAAATGTACATATATAATTTTTAAAAAATATTGAAAATACAATCGCTTATATATAAATAATCTATATTGTTATTACATATTTAGATAAGTTCGAATTATAATGAGTCAATGCATTTTAGAACTTGACCCATTGTTCAAAAAATACTCGAAATTTGTCGAAATTTGACTACATGACCCGGCCGAAAAACATCGTCACATTCTACGTTTAATTTAAATTACAAGCTCGGCGAAAATATCTTACCAATAATGTAAATTTTTTTAATATCTTATATTAATATAAATTAATTTGTTTGAGTTATTTAAATGATCAAGTCAATTGATTATTTATATTAAAATTATTAACTTCACTGATAACGCATTATTATTTTTGGGATTTGTCCCAATTTTAAAAATATTTGAAATTTGAAATGAGATCTCACTAGATTTGTCAAAACTACGATGATATATTAAATCGATTTATTTTTCATTTTTCACTAAAAAAAAACCAACTTTTTAAAAAGAATTCTTTTAGATCAACAATATTCCATTGATCAAGATAATATTGTACAAATATTTTGAATTATTTTAATATTTTGAATTATTCAAATAAAAGTTATATCTATATTATATTGTAGCATTTGGTTCAATGCATTTTATATTATTTAAGGAAAAAACATATATTGTTTAATAATTTGAAGGAATTAACCAGTTCAATTGATATTTATAATACTTTATCGAACTGAAAATTTGTAATTTTAGAAGAATAGTATAAAATGTTATCAAATTATTATATGAAGAAATATTAGAGTCGTAATGAAAGACACTTTAAAACGGTTTAAATAACGATATAAATACAATTTTTCTTTCGAATTCTTGAAAAAAAAATCATGAATATCAATAATAAGTCTTAAAAATATATAATTCATTTTTATGTTACAACCATGATTGATACCTGGTTATGTAAAAAATAGATATGGATTGTTTATCAGTGATAATGTGAATATCATATATAAATTATAGCAATTTATTTATTACATAATTTTAATTTTTGAATAATTATAAAAACATGTTATTTAAGTGATCAATTATCTCACTAGATGTTAATAATGATTATACATGTACATAAATCAGATATTTAGCATATAAATAATTGAAACCATCATAAATTACTAAGAGATGTAACATACAATAATTTACATGCTAACACACACATACATATAACTTAATTTTACTTTCTTAACAGTAGTGTAACTAAAAAACTAAAATTTTCCCATACATATATACGTTGAATTTCAAAAACTAATATTTTTCATTAAAATCAACTTTAATATTAATAATAATGTAAATTTTACATTATTGTATATTATGATTGCAAGTCATTCTGACTTCAGTTATGCATTTTTTATCTTTTTAAATTGAGTAAGTTAATTGTAAGTTAGTAGTGAACTCAGTAATAATATAAAGCAGTACATATAGTTTATTTAAGTAAAATTTAAAATTTTGGTCAACTCTGTATTCAACATATATGTTAATTTGTAACTTTTTTATTTGTAAACATACTAACGACATTCTATAGATTAAGTTTAATCATTTCGTTTTAAACATACGCTTACTACCCTGTTTATATTCATTCATTAAATATAAAATAACGGGTAAGAAAAATATAATATAATAATAGTTGAGGGGATATTCACTCCTAAAAGTGAGGAACTAAAATTGAGGAAGCATTCGAAACTACTAATGTTATAGAGGGGGATATGGAGGTTGTTGGAGAGAAATTTTATCCCCGTTTCTTCAAAATTTGACTGTTGGAATTGCTCTACAAACACTATAATTGCATGATGTAAAAAAACACTCTAGAAAATGACCCGTGCCTCGCACGAGTTATTATGCTATTTAAACGATTACATGAGATCAGTGAATCGTTAATCCTCATCCCAAGAAAATCAATGCAATTAAAATTATGATGCACAAGCAAGCATATATACATGTGACTAGCTTTTAGGGAATATAGTGTTGACATGAACATAATTAAATATAAAAAAGGTAAACTTAATAAAATTACATCAATTTGAGTTTTATACAGAATATTTAGAATGTAGATACTTAATTTAATATGTAATTCCTAGAATTCGATCCATAAATCTTTTTTCTACTTTTAGAAACATTACTATATAAATATTAAATTTTAATGTATTGCTGATGTGGTTATGGGAACTACCCCACACCTTTCGTACTCACACAGCTGAACAACTGATGGAGTTCACTCACGTGTCAGCAGTTATTCACATAGTGATAGTTGTACAAGTATCCTTAGACTTGAGGCCATCATAATCATCTTGTGTACACTGAACTATGCTTTGGTTTAGTTCTTAGTCTCAAGGGACAATTATAAGGGCTCTACTGGGTATAGGAATTTGTACACGAAGATAGTGTATGATCAATAAAGGATCTACCCCTTACAGTGTAGGAAGAGAATGTTCAATGCTGATCCACTTATGTTAGTTCAGGAATCTCTGGCGAGAGTGAATGTAATTAGAAAGGAGTTTCTAATTTACATTAAATAGAACTAAGCATAGTGAATGGGAAAGCAAGTGATTAAATAAGATAGGCTTGACACAAGTTCCATGTCTTGTATTTAATCGTGACATTGCAGGGTAGAAGGAATTAATTGTACGGTAACTACTCACTGGATAGGTTCTTGGTATTCTAAGCAGTAAATTCGTATTATCCGGATAGTCGCGATATGTTGAGAAGTATCCATCACGATGTAGAATAAATATGATTAATTAATTAATCATATTTAATGAATTAGAGAATTTATATAAATAATGATAAAATAGTTTTATTATTATTTATTTCTACTACCGGCTTAATATTGAACCTACAGGGTCACACCATAAAAGAGAATGATTTAATGGTGGAGGAATTAATTAATAATGGTTGATAATTATTTATTTATGAAATAAATAATTAATTGGCAAATTTAATAATTGATTAAATGAGATTTAATTGATTATAAATTAATTAAGAAAAGGTTCTTAATATTATTAATTAAGAATTTAATTTTTGGAAATTAAATCAAGTGAGAGAATTATTTCTAAAGAGTTTAGAAAAATAATTAATAATTAAAAGGTGTTTTAATTATTAGTGAGAATAATAAAGGGTTAATAATAATAATATTTTATGGGAAAATTTTCAGTTGAAAATTTTACCTATAAATATAATATTATAAACCCTATTTTTGCCTCAACCAAAAAGATTTACAAAATCCTAATTCTCCCCATCTCCTCCTCCTTCATTACATCGTTTTCTTGGTGGATACCGGTGGAGTGCTTCACACTTGAGGAACAGCTGCTAAGGATCTCCGTTCATCATTCTTGGATCGCTATCAAAGATCTCCATCTTTCCATTAACGTAAAACTTCTTAAGGTAAACATACAGAACTACGACTTAAATATTATTTTTTCGCATGGATCCTGCGGAGGGTTTCGGTTTTTTAAGATTAAATTTATGTTTTCGCTGCGTTTATGTGCTAAAAACCCTTTAATATATATGTATTCAAGAAACAAAGTAATTAAACACAAAGATTTAAAAACTTTCTCGGGGATTGATCTTTTCCACCAGAGATATATATTGATTTAGAAATTTGTGATGCAAGAATGCATACAGCTGCTTATAAGTAAAGTTACAAAGAAAGAACAGAGAAAATTCTAACAGATATAGTTTTTTATATTTCTTAGTTCAATCGATTTTTTAATCTACTTGCTACTCTTGGTTTATATATCACCAAGTTATATATGAAAAAGACAAACATATAAAACAAAATGTCTAAGTCTAATCATATGTTTCTTCATATCTCTATCCAGCATCTTTGTATTTCTTCAAGTAAGCATGGAAATGAAAATGCTTTTTTGTTCTCATAAACCTGCAAATAGGCTGCCACCTTCCTTTTGTATATAATCAACCCATGTGATTGTCAAATCACTCTTAACTGTTATTTGAATTTGTTATCCGTCTAGACTTTGTAGATTATCCGTTGAGTATCTATTGGATCATCCATTGAGAGTATCTTGAGTCATCCGTTGAAGCCTTTTAGAATCATCTGTTGAAAGTATTTCCATAATAGTTGACACAATTTCGTTTATGCAAAATTACAACCTATTTTGCATATCATTCTAGTAGTCAACATGACTTAGAATATCCTACAACCTCTAATTCTCTGAGACATTACAGTATACAAGAATGTGCTACAAAAACTTATTTAAACATAAGCTACTCTTTCAACGGATGACAAAGTAAGATTATCCGTTGAAAGTTACAATATAAATTACTGAATTTTATAGCACAAATTAGTGATTTCTATAAGATAAATTAGTGATTTTAGTGTTTACCCGATGTTTCAGTAATTTGTGTAATATAAAATAGTGATTTCAATTTAATCTTAGAAGAGTTTGTGAATAATTTATATATTTATGAAAAAGTTTTAGTGTTTATGTGTTTAATTATGATGAATCGATGGTAGAAGAATGAAGGAGTATCTGATTAGTTTTTGTGTATATATTGTATGAATTATATTACGATTAATGATAAATGAGAGTATTGGGCTAACAAAAGGGATGATGCTGGGTGCTGACAAAATTTTTAATAAGCTAAGCCTTAGTTTCTAGTTTTTATTAATGCAGTTTCTATTTGAACAACCCAAATATATATATATATATATATAAACAACCTTATAATAGAAACTAGAAATTAGCCTAATCCTTTTTAATTAGAATGGCACAACCCATTAAAAAAATAAACGCTTGTTATAAATACAGTAACGCTAATACCATCTTCATCTCTGATCACCATATTCATCTTCCATCACAACTAGTCAATCAAACCCACCATCTCCGATCTACCTCCGTCATCATCTCCGATATACCTTCGTCTGCCACCATAACCTAAAGTTAAACTTTCTGATCCATCTTTAATCTCTATTTATATTACATAAATCACTAACTTGTATAATATGAAATAATGAGATGATCGGAGTTGAATGTATAGGCCGCAAAGGTGTTTGTGAGTGAAGTTTTGAATGATTACTGTGAAATAGGAGGGGGATATATGAAACATAAAATCATTGACAATTATAAACAACCAACAATTTTCAATAAAACTCACTAAGATATGAAATTTGAACATAATATATGAACACAAATATCAAATTTTATGATATAATTCACCAGATTCACACCAGATTCCCATCACCAAAAATGGTGAAGTGAGGTTAATAAAATAAGCACAACTGAACCCAAACATCATGTCCATGACTTTGGAAGCAAGAGAAGTAACAGAAATTACAATTGTTCCTGGCACCATATCACCATATCTCTACATTTATGGTCTAGCAACTTCCCTAAGTGGACAACACTATCTACAGGTAAGCCAGAACTCTTACCCATGCCATCCTGATCGGAACAACCAATACCTTTAACATGAAAAAATAGTTCAAAACATTATTATGGTAAAATTTGAATCGTAGTGATCTTCGTCAACATGGCAAAAGTTTGTGAACTGAGTTGACTGAATTTATTCATATGATTAATATCAGAGCTTCGGATAACAATTAAAGATAAAAACAATTAAGATATGTTCATTGAAAAATGAAAATGGGATAGAACAATACAAGTGGTTGTGGCCATTTTTTTTACCTATTAGAGGTTCCATTTTTTAGGGATACTATCTTTTCCAGAGGGAATAGTAATTTTCAGATTCAAAGCTATATTTAAATATAAAATATGAAATTAGTTTGTCATTTTGACTGATAATGTTTAAAGCTCATTATTTTTTAAAAATATGCTTATTGCAATAGGAAAGAAAATAAATTGATGATGAATTGATTGATTACATAAAAATGGAATGTGTAAGGTTGATTTAACCTTAAAGGAAATAAAATCTCTATACATAAAACATATTTAAAATAAATGGAAATAATAATGTACAAATATGTATATATAATAGTATATAGTATTAATAAATATACTACCCCTGTATACAAATCAAGTACATCTATTATAACTCACAACAAAATCTGGACCACTTGATTTTAAATCAAATGAATGGTGATTAAAAGCGGTCTCTAGTTCTCCAACTAAGCAGGGTTCTCTTTTGAACCCTCCCCTGTACCTCCCCTATATATATATATATAAATAGGCTTTTGCTCAAATGAGAACTTTTTAAAATGAGAATTATGAGAACCGATGATTTTTGTAGTCCAATTTTGTGATTTTATAAAATTTAAAATTTTTGGTTTGCACAAAATCACTAATTTACCAGATTCGAAATTTCAACTTTTCAAAAAATCACCAATTTTAACTACATAAATCACCAGTTCTCACAGTTCTCATTTTAAGAAATTCTCACTGGAGCGCGACCCTATATAAATATATATATATATAGGCTCATGGTCAAATAAAAATCAATCTTAAATAAAAACTAGCCTTCATCCATAAACCACATATTTATATTATTATTTACAACTACCCCTCCCCTGATCCACTACAACAGCTCTTCTCCCGACGTCCCACCTCTTCCTCCACCATGCAGCCATCATCTCCGATCAAACCCACTCACTCACCTCATTTCTGACCAAATTTTCTTGCTCCTTCAATAACACATTTTGTTAGAAAATAAATTTGCGAAAAATAAAACTTTTGAAAGAAATTATTTTACAATTAATTAAATCTGAAATTTAAATGAGGGTACCTGATTTTTTTGGAATTGAGTCATGGGTCACGCTCTATTTAAGACGTTTCACGAGTTTGTCCAAATAAATGCAAAACAATTACATTTATCACGTCTTTCCCGTGATAAATCAAGCCCAAAAATATTTCCATGTGATAATTTTTTGCACTAAAAATTTATCAATTAATCAACACCTTATAAAAATTTTCTTTACAAAGATTCTCATTGCGACTGACTTTTTTTTAGAACAAAAATTAAAAGAACCAATTCAAGAGTATCATGCAAGAATTTTGGTTGGTTAATATAAAATTGGTTATATATGTGTATTGATGTGTCAACTTGGCAAACAATAGGAAAAATAAAAATTTGAAGGGAGAGTGACTATTGCTTGCCATAGCAAAATAAAGTGTATATAGCTAGTGAGAGAAAAAATAATAGAGAAAATAACAAGGTATGTGCTATAAGACTATTAACTTGTAAAACTCCTATGTCATGAGCTCATCAGGACCCTGTGCACTCATGAAATTCAAGAAAAGGCAAAGGATATAGAGCTGAAAACAAGCCTCCCACCAAGGTAAGTATAGTTATACAATGAATCTAGACTAAAATTTGAAAGTCAAAAATTAAATTTTTTATTGCATCAGTTTTGATTTTGAAAGAAATAATCACACACACAAAATGTGAATAAACAATTATTTTGAATATATTCACATATAATTTCTTAACATATTTCTTGGTCTCATTGTCTTGATACAGACTATCAATAAGTCTTCTTCAGTCTATAGCTAAATTTTGTCACAAACATTATATCACTCATTTCTCTTTATTGACATTTTCATAATGTCATATATGCTCATTGTTATGTTTGATTGTTAAGGCTATATCTAAGTATTAGTTTATTTTTTAATTTGTGATTAAATGTTTTGGGTCAAAAAGTACATGACTAATAGTGCTCGTGAGTCATGCTTTAAAAATTTGCATTCTTAGGCTGATAAAGTTAATATTAAAGTATGTTACTTTAATTTTTCAATTATTAAAAAAGTTAAATTTGAAATGGCTTCATTAAATAAGAAAAAAAAGACAAAATGAATGTGATCATGTCCACTCTCTAAATCCATTCTTTATATACATTATACACATATCTACAAACATATACAAAGTCATAGCTAAAAGTTCTTATTAAACTTGCTTTTAATAAATTATTATATATTAAATTGATTTTCATCAGTTTTACAGAGAAAAGGGTTGAATACAAGTGGAAGGACTGAATTTGTGAGACAGTGATGACCTTAGCAGAAGATGTATTCTGGAAAGTCTGCAGAATTATTAAATGTGCCCTCAAATATGTTTTGTGTAGCATCAATGTATCCCAGAAGCTAACCATGTTCCAGCATTTTCTTGGTATGTTTTATCTGCAAAAATAAAAATATGAAAATTAATTAGAGCCAAGAATATAAAACATAAAGGGGTATATGTGAAGCATATGTACCTAATATATCGTCATTTATGATTTTGGATTTTCAAGTGATGAAACCTAAGAGTAATGATACTTTTTGATGATTAGGTGATCATAAGAAGTTTAGAAATCAATCCCCTACGTAAGTCTAAACACGTTGCACGAGTTGATTAAGTAATCAGGTGGATATAAAGGTCGCATTTGAACACAATAGAAACAAGAAAGACCTTTTTGCAGATATTTATGTTAATCAGAGTATGTTTGACATTATTAGCATGAATTTACATTACAATTTCCGTTTTAAATTTCTCATCATTTATGTTGTTCACTTTCAGGCAAAGCTCTTACCCTGGCTCTTGCACAGAAGGGGGTTTTTGTTACAATCATTGACTACTCTGAGGACAGGGGTAAGGAAGTTGCAAATCTTGCAGAAAAAGAGAATGCTAAGTTCCACTCCAAGTTGGACTTTCCATCTGCTATTTCAATAAAATGTGATGTCACTAAAGGAGGTAAGTTAAGTACATTTTATTATCCATATATATACATCTGTTAATAGATAAACATCTCTTTTGTTGTCTAGAATTTGGGTATTGGTAAAACAGAACAATTATTGTAATCATTTATATCATTAAAAGTGAACTGGAAATCTTTCATCGTACTTTGTAAGGCCAACTAATAGAATGAATACTCTTGGCCTAAAGGCTTTTAAGTAGTATAACATTGTTTTCTAATAATTAAATATGTATGATATATTAGTGCTAAACGAACTGTTTTTTTGAAGCTTAACGGGTTCTATATAAAACTTAATGAAGGGGATGGGGGACCAGTTTAGGGATGATCTAGAATCAGTTTGGCTATAGTAAAGATGGATTTTTAAAAATAATTTGTTAGTGCATTGTTCATACATGTACCAAGTACGAGCGAGGGGATGCTTGTATAAGTTACAAGTGTTCCGAATTCTTATCTTTTTCTTCTTCAACATAACATATTAGATAAACATGATAAGTAGATAGTAAGTATGTTGTATGAGTTTTCCACTCAAGACAAACCAGAAAGACCCATTTAGGTCATACTGTTGGTGCATAGAACTATTACTAAGTAGGACATGTTTAAGAATGGGGAATATAAAAGCTATCTTGATTAATTAGTAGAAATTTAAATAATCTCTACAAACTCATATTCAATAATGCTCAATCAATTCAGAATTTAAGTTTAAATGAAAATGAAGATTACGAGTGATTTATATAGTTGTCCTAAAACACGGAGATAGGGAGATCAAGTAAAATCCTCGTAAAGAGTAGACTAGTGCATTTAAATACTAAAATATACACATTTTTTTATATGACTTAAGTACCAAATGTTATTTTATTCTTATTTATATACTTTCCAATTATAATTTACTAGCTTTACAACCCGTGCGATGCACGGGTCTTCATTAATATTTTTATATTATTTAAAATTATAATAAATTTCTTTTTAGATCATTACCTAATTAGTATATTTATAAATAATAATATAGATATTTGTTGTTGGTGGGATTCGAACCTGAATCTTGGGTAGTGTATAAATAATAATATAAATATTTGTTGTTGGTGGAGTTCGAGCCTGGGAGCTTTAGTAGTGTATAAATAATAATATAAATATTTGTTGTTTGCAGAGTTTGAACTTGGGAGCTTGGGTAGGGTATATTCTTTTAGTATTTGAATCTAACGGTCCTGATCACTTGAATAAAAAGATCCGATGGTCATAAATGAGGATAACCAAACCAACAAAAAAAAAGGCATATCAAATTAGACCCTATCCCGGTTATTATAGTATAGTATAGTATATAGTATTGATTTGTTTTAAAATAAGTTAAAATTATCTCTATCTGTGAACAATTAAAGACCATGAATACTTATCAATACATTTTTATATTGTTACACAGTGTCTAAGTTTAATATTTGGTGAACACAACTCGAAAAGATATGTATCAATTACAGTTTACAGTTATCTTAGGCTATTGGTTTATAACTGTGGTATCTCCATAAAAGAAACCAGCCAACCAATTATCGAAATCTTTGTTACATAATTTTTTGGCAACTTGATGTTGTTAAAAAATGTTGTAGTATTTAATTATTTCTTGGAGCTATACAATCTTTTCTGCAAGAAGATTATATAAATTATCGTTGTGCATGTTAATACTGAATGTTCTTTACCGTTGGTGTACTTTTTTGCTGGATACAATACCTGTTTGAACAGTATCTGAAAACTCAAATTAAATTTCTTTTGTACTAATTTAAAAATTTGACATTTGGCATTATAGTTGCCGTTTCAGACCGGAAGTGGAACTTTATAGACTAATGAACTGTTTGTCTCTCCATGATCAGAAGAACTGGCTGCTGCTTTTAGGACTCATGTATCCACATATGGAGGGCTGGACATCTGTATCAGTTGTGCGGGAATTAATAATCCTGTGCCATTCTATAATGATCAAACTGATGGTTCTCGTACATGGAGGCACACTCTCAACGTGGACCTTCTTGCTGTTATTGACAGCACCCGCCTCGCTGTATGCCTAAAACTGATCCTAGATTTTTTTTAATATAATAGTTCTTGAATATGCTTTGTTGCTAAGTTGTTGCTTATTTTTGTGTATGACTACGTAGAAACAAGTTCATGTTTAATTGACAGTGACATGTTATGAGGCGGGAATCTTTAGATAGTATTTATGCAATGTCCGAAGTAACTAATTTCGAACTATATGCAACTGGAAGGATTTCACCTGCCTTTGACTCATTGCAAAACTTATTTTAATCTATGAATTTGTTTTACAATAGTTGCACCCGAACACTGTTGCAGCCTATTTCTTTAATGTTAATGCTTTATGCCCCAATTGTTGGATTTTTTTCCCTGTACTAGGTAGGATATGTATATGGTCATTATTCTTATGAACACTCTTTTTTAATCTTTACTTTGTCTTTTTTTGCCCCTGTGTCTGTGTCAGTATGTCAATACCAATTTTGGTGCAAAGTATTTGGTTAAGTGCATAAATTATCATGGGTACAGGGTGGACTTGTACGCACACACACAAATACTTTAAGTGTAGAGGTAATCAGTGCTTCTTTTATCAGGCTCCGAAACTAATTTAGAGCCAGTATTTAGTTTGTTACAGAATCAGGAGTTTCCATGGTAGCGACAAGTAGAGGTTAAAGGTTTCCACGTGCTTTTAGATGATGCTTCCACCTTTAGCTAAACTATAATTCAATGTTTCATTGGTAAACTGTTAGACTTTGTGGAGCCAGACTGTTGACCTGTGTTCTGTTTGGTTTATGTTAATTTAATTCATTTTTTGTCACGGCAGTACTAGTCGTATCTTCTCTAAATCTACATTATCCAATTTTCTGCATTCTACAGATCCTAATCCTAAGGCAAAAGTTAGCTATTTCGTCACTGTTCGATGATATGTTCGGTTAACATTACTTGGCACTAAATAATACATAAAGCACACACTTTGCCTTTGCCTTTATGAAATTTAAGGGATGCATTTTTCATTTGGGGAAAACTTAAGGCACACTTGATTTTGCTCCTGGTTATATACATTCTTTTTACATAATTGTAAAATTTGTAGCTAAATTATAAACGTATAGTCCCCTAATCCCTGAAATACATGAATGCGGTATGTTGGAATTATATATAATTATATAATATTATTCTTCGACTAGTCGTTAACTAGCTGGACCTCTGTTGACTCGACTAGACTCACTCGATTAGACTTATTGTTTTGACAACCATGGTTTAGTTACTATCGATGAAGTCAAAGGATGAGAGATAAAGATATTGGCCGGTATTGTATAGGATCTGATTCATTACAATACCCAGTATATTCCTCATGGTGTATGGAATTTTATTTGGCGAGTCGTGATGAACATTTGTAGGTTTGATTTAAACATAACAGTGTGCTTCTAAAATATGAAATCAACTGACATTCAAAGGATGGCTGTATGTGTTATCCGTAAAGTTTAGGGATAATTGCTTATGGGTGCGAACTGGTTTCTCTATCCATCTAGGTTGTTTAAATATTGCATTTATAAATATGTACTTGTATGTGTGTCTGTGTATGTATATGCTGGTCACCGTTCACTTGTTTAGTGACTCGTGTAATTTTCAAATTCTGTGAGCAGATCCAGACCATGCAAGCTGCTAAAAAGCCTGGGGTTGTCATTAACTTGGGATCTGCTTCAGGACTCTATCCAATGTATGGTGACCCTATCTACTCGTGTTCTAAAGGTTTGCTCCTTTTCGCTGCAAGGTTTTACCCTTCCATAAATTTGTAATGTAGAAGGTCATAAGTATAAACAGAAGAGTATGATTTTCTTTTGCTTGGAAACAGAAGTAAAAAATTGAAATTATAATCCTGAATCTAGTAATGTAATTCTAGAAATGTATGTGTAATTCAGATTAATTGTGGAATTAAAATATAGGTATGGGATCGATATCTGCACTGGAAACAGATTAAGATTTAAAATTTTATAGAATACCCTAATTCCTACCTAAACAAGATTCAACTGGAAGTGAATTATCTTTGTAATCTCTCTTTTAAGTTGTATTCTGCATCCGAATCATTGAGCTAGAAATTACTTCGAATATTTTGTTTGAGCGTAATCTATATGGTTAGGAATCTATGCTTTGCGTCAGCCGTCAAGTGATCTTTGGGGTCTTGATGGGTTTTACTCTTCACAGGGGGTGTTGTCCTATTCACCAGATCACTTGTTCCCTACAAGAAGGAAGGAATTCGGATTAACGTGCTTTGCCCTGAGGTGAGAGTTAGGTCTTTTACAAATAAAGCGGAAACTATATATTATTACTTTTGATCTTTAATGTACCTGCAGTAGCGCTTAAGATAAGGCTTTGCATATGTAGTTTGTTCGAACTGATCTAGCATTGAAAGTGGATTCCCAACTGATTGAAAAAATGGGTGGTTATGTTTCCATGGAAGCAGTGATAAAAGGTATCATTTTTTTTCTCCATTGTTATTATGCCATCTCTGTCGATGTTATTTAATTAGACAGTTGTCAATCAAACATTTCCCATTTTATTGTGAGATGTACGTTGATGAGATTTATTACAGAAACATGTCAAAAATCTTTCTGACATGAGCTTATATGTGTAAACTGTTGGGTGGAAACATAAACTTACTTTCTAGTGCCTCCAAATTAAGAACTCAATAAGCAAAAACCTCCTTTATTGTTCCTAAATTGACATTACTTTCCCAACTTTTTCCCATCCTTTGGTTCAATATGTTATTTTCCTTTTATTTATTAAATACATGAAAATATCTTACACACACATAACTATTACAAAAGTTCAATTGGGTGCAGTACCCCCACTTGATCTCCTTGCTCCCAAGTCCCAACCCTTGCATGTCTGCCATGACTTGGTGTAAAAAAAGTTAGATCCTGCACAAGAATGACATTTTTGTGCTCAATGTGTATGTTTAATTTGAGTGTTTTTTTTTCCATTTAAGTAGAACACATAACTCATGTATATTATTATATTAGTACTTCTCAAAAATTTCCTCATGTATATTATTACATTAATATTTCTCAAAATTTTCTCTGGTGTTTTGTTTTTGTTAAATAATGAAATGCACAATAGTATTATACTATATTTATAATTTATTTCTTTACAAATTAATAACGAACTCTTTATTACTCCCTCCGTCCCAACAGGATGTATACGTGCACTATTTGCACGTATTTAGAGGCTTCTATAAAATATAGTTTCATAATGTTTTTTTCAATTTTTTTTTTGAATGAAAGTTTAAACATAGAACTTTTATTCAAAAAAAAAATTTTAAAAAAATATTGTGAAATTATACTTTAAACAAGTATTGAAAAGCGTGACAAAAGTGATGTATAGAATTCAATGGGACAGAGGGAGTAATAAAAAGTACCGCAAGTGCACAGGCGTACTTGAATACATCGACTTTCATTTATTTGTTTAGACGAACTATAAACTAATCAAGCAGCTAATACTATGCCACTGATAAAATATAGGAAGAGACTAAAGGACGGGTATGAGCATGTCTGGGTAGCTTAAAGCTACCCAGATTCAATTTAAGTTGGCATGTGATGTGTTTTCGTACTCTTGAATTTTCAGCTTAAAAGTTACTTTAGCTCAAAAAATTTAAGTACCCTCGATGTACTTTTTTTTAACTAATTTCTTTCCTCGCATCAAACTCTATACGTATAGTGACTTTTTAACTCATATTTTATATTTTATATGTATTTATGTTTTATACCTTTATTTCATATTTAAATAATATATAGTTTTATTATTTTAGTCAAAATTTATCAAATTAATTCACTTTAAGTAAAATTGCCAGACATATACATCCAAATTAAAGCGAAAATATTTAAAGCGACTAAGTTGCACTTTAAAATATTACTTTTATATTTAAGTTAAGCCAAACGGGCTCTACAATATTTATGATGCAACTTTTAAGCTTATTCACGTATTTATTCAAACTATGTAAACACAAGTTTAATAAATTTAGACAATAACGGAAACTTTCAAAATTCAAATAATCACAACTGTATGAAATATCAGCTTTACACTTTGGCTCAAATGATTTTGTTGAATAAAAAGGTAATTTCTTTGAGTAACTGTTTAGAATTTATATTAACCATTAATCCTACACCATTAACTAGTATTATTTAAAGACATACCATAAGGAAAAACCGAATGACATACAGATGAAGTTTTTTTTTTTTGAAGTTTTAATAGCTGAAAGTTCTCAGTAAAATGATGTTAATCAGGTTACCTGGCCTGAATATTTTTGTGATCTAGTTACTCATTATATATTTTAAACCTAATCTTCTTTATATACACAGTTTGTCTGCCCTCCCACCAGCAACCAAACAACTTTATTTATAGCATCGTCTTTCTGTAATAGATTTATGACCCAGAAATCGGTAAGGTGTTCTCTGGATGGGCTTGATGAATTTATGTGGCAATGATTGTTTGTGTCATGTGTGGCAGTGTGGGAACACTTGGATTATCTAAGTTACAATATTAATTTTAAGTGATAGTTGTTGGAGCAAGTGAGATTTGTATTTCTGCCTGAAACTTGTATTTTAGTGTTTTGATCTATAGTGTTTGAGCTTTTCAGGTGCCTTTGAGCTTATTACTGATGAAACTAGAGCTGGATCATGTCTATGGATTACTAATCGAAGAGGGATGGAATATTGGCCAACTCCCATGGAAGAAGCAAAATACTTGGTCCGTCCTTACAGGTTGAGAGAAAAGTCACAAACGATCAGTAATTCACGTGTCCAATTACCTGAAAGCTTTGAGAAAATGTAAGTGAAAACATGGCAAGTATTGCTTTCGGTTTTAAAAGCAAAAGCTCTACTTCTAGTTTCTTTAATGTTGAAATTTCAGAGGTGCAAAATGAACATATGTTTGTACACAAGAAGCTACAAGGCTGTATGTTGAAGTTAAATGTTAATAGTTTTGCGTCAGCTCTGCTCCACTCATTGAAAAAAAATTAGGTTCTACCAGTTTTAGTACTTCTTTGTGAAATTCAAATTGCAAGGCAGCAGCTTTTTTGCGACCTCGCAAAACCCGTAGTTCAAATTTAAATGTGATGAATGATGATTTATGAAAGTGTGAAGCTACCAAGTTCAAATCATGGGTTCCTCTGTTTTATGGCATCTAATTCAATATATATTTCTGATGCACCTCTTTGTTTGTACAGTTCTACGATTACTGTCTTTATGATGCTATGTATCTCCCCATCAATAGTTTCATCCCTTTTTTTTGTAAAATTTATACTTTGTTGTTCAAATGATTTTGAGTTGTCTTCTTGACATTTTTTTTCTGTATATATTCTTATTTTCCAGAATTGTGCACACCCTGAGTCACAAATTTCGTAGTGCAACCAGCATCGTGAAAAAGCCATTGAGATTACCCATTAAATCAGATCATGTCCTTGTAAAAATAATCTATGCTGGCGTTAATGCAAGTGATGTAAGTCTGTAGCTATCTCCAAGTTTCTACTACATAGCTCATTTCTGAATTAATTTGACAAAGGAAAATTTTATGTATTTTAACCCCATATATTGTTATCTCATAAGTTCTCAGTCTTGTGACCATCCTTTCCTAAGATGATCTTTGTTAGATATGTATTTACCTTGTAAAGGGAAATGACATAAATAGTGTTGAAGTTAATCGATTAGATTTTATGACGCGTCCATAAAGAAGACTGGTTATTGAGCTAGATGCATGATTTATATTAACATGTGTACCAAAGCTTATAAACTGAGCTAGGAATGCATTATGTAATCATGTTATCCCCAGACTTCATTTCAGTTAAAGTACTAATTTGGGAATCTATTAGCCAATCTCAAATTTGAATATAAGCTGATGATTGCAAACTATGATTGGAAATTCCTCAACTAGTGGAGAAATGGCACTGCATGATAATGTAAAAACCTATGCATGGGTTATTCTCACACATTCGACTCATAATTTTACCATTTTTTTTTATGATTTTTATGCATTCCCGGGCTTTTCTGCTGTTGTTTTATAACTAACATACAACTAGCCAATTTAGTCAACTCCATGGTTGCAGGTTTTGTTACACGTGAGGAGAAAAATCTTCACTACCAGAATTAATGTATATGATTTTTTTTTTAAAATTACTCTTGTAAGGATATATTTGTCAAGGAACCAGTTACTCTAAAATCTCAAGGTTTTAGAGAATGGCCCTTTCCAGGATCTTATATTATTCTAACACTCCCCCTCACTCGAAAGCCCATTTATGGGTCGAAGAGTGGATCACGGGCACCCATCTTTGGGGCTTAAATGTGCCTTTCGTGTCCCTCATAAATTATGAGAAATGTTGGGGGTGGCAGACATCGAACCTGAGTCCTCTGCCAGTCTGAGCTCTGAGCTCTGATACCATGTCAAGGAACCAGTTACTCTAAACCTCAAGGTTTTAGAGAATGACCCTTTCCAGGATCTTATATTATTGTAACAATATTAGTATACAGTGCCGATTAGAAGTAATAAACCATTTTTTTGACACTTCCCTCTCCCCGACCAAGTTGCTATTGTAATTTAAGATTGAGGGGTCCACTTGCAGGACAAATTAGATTTTCATTACATTATTTGTTTTAGTTCAAAGAACTTCTGGGCGAAGCATGAAAATCTTATACCCCTTTCTGTGCAACATAGCTAATCTGAGTATATATATTTACACCTCCCATGAAGTTACTATGCAATAATTGTTACTGTATCATCATGTGTTTAGTCAGGCTTGTTATCCTAACAACATCATTCTGTGGCAGGTAAACTTTAGTTCTGGTCGTTATTTTAGTGGAAACAGCAAGGAGATCGAGTCCCGCCTTCCATTTGACGCTGGATTTGAGGTGCGAAAGTGCTTCCAAGTCTCACACTATTTCTTTGTAGTGTTTATTTGAAGATCTATTGTTGTTCAAATATATCCACAAATGTGTATGTGTGCTCTTTTTGATGCTAATGAACCTATATAGTTTTTAAAGGTCTAACCTGAAAAAGTGTCTACTACCCTTGATTCAAATAATAATTGTATAGGTTCATTAGCATTAAAGAGCATTCACACATAGGTTCATTTGTTAATATAAACAAATCCATGTATTTAAAACAAGCATTAATCGCGTTATAAAAATCTATAACATGCTATGTACTGATATTCGCATTAATTATTTTTTTTGAAGTTAGTTACATTGTTTAGATTTCTCTAGAACGTGTGTGTGTATGTATGTTTTCGTAATTTCGGTATTGAAATTACTTATGATTTTGTTCTGAAAAATTTATATTTTATCAAAAGAAATATATTGGGAAATTCAAACCGTTCCATCTTAGATTGTTGACTTGTGTAAATCTCTGCAAAGCATTCTTATTAAAATTCATAATAATTAATCTGTTTTCTTAACTCGTTTTAGGGCTGCTGATAAGTTTGAAAAAGAGGAACACTCAGCTATCTGATTCGTTTCAATTAGAATAGAAAATTGTGGCATCCTCAATAGAGTCATTCTGTATTCTTAGTAGTGATTTGTGTATAAAGTAGTACATATTTGTTTGCATTTCGCAGTATCTTGTTTCTTAAGCTCTTTAAAAGCAGGTACATTCTTGTACATTGTTATATTTGTTATTACTAGAAATTTCAGTTCATTATTTGGTGGTAAATTTTATAACTAGGAACAAATAGTTAGCCCACTTAAAGGGGGAAAATACTCCAGATAACATTACCTAGGAAAGGAATTGCAATTAATTTAGTAGATAGTGAGACTAAAGAGTCTTCTAGTTTTTCTTATCAACACCTTGACCTTTCAATCAATTAAAGTTTTTTATTGTGCATTGTGCAATTTTGTCTCTATCACCTCAAATGTTATTTTGTTAATTACCTAATTCCCACATACTCTGTCTGCAAAGCACATGCATTTCTTATCTAAGATAGAGTTAGTGTAGACTTGAGAAGTCTGAAAGCATGCATAAGGTGTGGTGTAAATCAAACTTAGTTAGCTGCAGTCAATCGGATGACACATGACACATGCAATTCTCTGTTCTTCAGGCTGTGGGGCTAATTGCTGCCGTCGGTGATTCAGTTAGGCATTTAAAAGTTGGCTCTCCAGCTGCAATAATGATATTTGGAGGTTATTCTGAATTCACGATGGTAAACTAGTTAAAAAATATGGTCTTTTCCTTGTTGAATTTTATATGTGTGTGATACTTGATATATTGTGTTAAAAATTGTGTACATATGAAATTGTATGCCGCTGTAATTAGGTACCCTCAAAGCACATCCTTCCTGTGGCAAGGCCAGATCCTGAAGTTGTAGCTATGCTAACCTCTGGACTTACAGCATCGATTTCTCTGGAAAAGGTTGTTACCCACAAAACTTTTATTTTTTATGTCCAATTGGAGAAATTTTAGTATTTCAATTATCCTAAAAGCCCCTACTATTGATTACACTATATTTGTATCATTAAAATAGTTATAAATTGGCTGACACTGTTGAGTGGAACTTGTAGGCAGCACAAATGGATCATGGGAAAGTAGTTCTAGTCACTGCTGCTGCAGGAGGGACGGGTCAATTCGCTGTCCAGGTATACTTTCGAACATAATATGAAATCTTCATGCTATCACATGTTACGGTCCATCTCCTTTAAATATCTTTGTAAAGCATGAGTATCATATATAGAGCATTGAGCAGAAAGATTGATATAATTTACGTTTTCTTTTATCAAAATTATCTTTACCAATATTTAGAGTATCTTATCATTATTGTTTTTAATAGACCTCAGCATTTTGTCAATTTTAACCCCGCACAGGCACAAACTGTTATATAGAACTTCCTTCTGGGAAATTTGTGAATAAAAGAATCTGATACCTATCAAAAGAACTCTATAATAAAATGCATCCTTTTTGGAGATTTTTTCATGCATCTTCCTATTTTTGATAAATAAGACTGTCAAATCTGTCAGACATGATTAAAGTAATATAAAAAAAAAGAATGAGCAAGTAGAGTAATCATGCTTATATTTGGTAGCAGTAAAGGAAAAACTCAGGCAATATAGCAGAGAATAGTTTTGAAAGCCAGCTCTAAAAGGGTTTCTTCATTAGTCTGTTTCTTACTTGAAAGTTTTTGAATAGCTGTCTTAATATATATAGAGGTAGGTGGTTGTTCCATGTTTGTCTACGTATACTGATGAAAAATTAGCTGATTTTGATTTGTGATGAATGCAGCTTGCTAAACTGGCTGGAAATACAGTAATAGCAACGTGTGGAGGTAAAGACAAGGCAAATCTTTTGAAAGAGTTGGGCGTTGATCGAGTTATAGACTACAAAGCAGAAGATATCAAAACGGTATCCTGAAAGTCAAATTTTTTTACTCGTATATGTTCTTTTTGAGCATGCTTACAACTTGAAATTGTCCATTATCTGGTATCTTGAAGAAGATTTTTGGGATATGTCTCCCATCGGCCTTTTTAGATAATGGAAAACAATAATAATTCTATTAATCACCTGGGATTTGCATAATGGACACAAATTGTAAGCAAATGAAAAACAAAGTAATTAGCAAAATCGTAGTAAACTGTATCCGCCTGTAGGCGTAGGGTTGAAATTCCATTAGGATTGTATTAAAAAAATATAATATATATATCATTGATCTTTGAAGTACTAAAAATGAATTAAGATTCGAATCCCATCGTTAACACATTTTATATTATTAGAAATGAAAATACTAACAAATGTCTAAAGCCAGTAAAATTGTAGGTATCAAAAGAGGCCATGAGATCAATATTGATAATTACATATTCATACATATACAGAACAACATAAAAACATACATATAGTTAATTATATATGTTACCAATAATTTATTATATAATTTTGTTTTTAAATTTTTAATACAGACCCCTGCCTTGCACGGATTTTAAACGTGCTTGTATTAGTAATAAGTGAAATTTTCACTGCAACTTGTATTAACAGTTTACTTCCCCAATACCCACCAAATTCTGTTTAATACTTATATGTCTAGGATCATATAATTATCTTGAACCTTTACAGTTGATTTATATGTGCTATTCATCTTATAAGTCTTGGATCTTTATATGAAGTCTCGTGTACTCAGGTTCTAAAGGAGGAGTTCCCTAAAGGTGTTGATATCGTGTATGAGTCTGTTGGTGGACAGATGTTTGATCTATGCTTAAATGCTTTAGCAATTTATGGACGACTTGTGGTGATTGGAATGATTTCTCAGGTTGGTGGCTCTATAAATATGTATTTGAGATTTCAGGTCTTGTTTGTTGCTTTATCCATTCATTTTAGGATTAAGTTGTTAAGCATGTACCTGTAATTTGTGTTGCAACTAATAAGTTCTTATCTCAGTATCAAGGAGAACATGGATGGAAACCATTAAATTATACTGGAGTATGTGAGAAGCTTCTAGCAAAAAGCCAAACTTTGGTACGTAAGCCATCTTGCAGTATGGCAAACTTAAGTTTTCATGTTTCTGACATGCTCATTTAGTGGAGACTTTGACTTTGATAGTGAATCAGCAGCATCAAATACATAATAATAATAATAATAATAATAATAATAATAATAATAAAAAGTAATGTAATGTGATTATAAAATTGCACTCAGGTTGACACAATAAAATTGCCTTAATTTGCAAAATATCATACTTTACAGCCCATTTGTAATATTACATGTTTATTTATGAAATTAATTAAGATTTGGCGGACAAAAAACTCCATTTATATTTTATGCACTAAACTCAATGTGCTTTGTAACTTTCTTGTGAAGAAAAACTTCAAACTTTACTTTTAGCATATTGAAACAACATTCTGATAATAGGAACATGGATGAGATCGCAACACAAAATATATTAGTATCTCGCTCCTATCTTCATTATCTGTGTTGAGATTCTATGATCAAAATGCCCTCTATGTTCTTCTTGATTAAATATCAGTGACAACAGTTTAGGGTGTTACGCATTATAAATTTTATTATGACTAATGTGGCTTATCTATATGTTTGTCTGCTAGCATTAAACTTCCATTACTTGTTATAATGAATTGTTTTATGTGTTACTTATGCTGATGCCTCCTTTGGCAGGTTGGATTTTTCCTCAATCATTACACGCACGTTTGGCAACAGCATCTAGATAAGCTGGTCCAATTATATACGATGGGAAAGCTAAAGGTAAAAATATACTCACCTGGCACTTTTAGTTTAGATATTCTCTAATGCATAGAATTTTCACAGAACTTGCATAAATAACTACTTGAATGTTAGTTGTGCTTATATTAGTGAAACTGTTCTTTGAGCAGTGGTGTACATATCAGGCACAGTTGTGTCTTGCAAATACCAAATCGTAAATGATTGCTTTATGTCTTCCATATTTCTTACCACAAGAAAAATATTTAGGTTAATTGTGCAAGTGAAACATTAATTGTGGTCCATTTCTTCATAGGGTGCAAAGTTATATGATATATTTTAGCTTTTATAAATGTTTGGAAGTTCAAGTTCTGTTGCAAAAATGACTTTGTTTGACCTGCTTCCAGACATATTTTAGCTGATAATCTTTAAAGCTGACTGAGATGGGTTCATGGTTTACATGATAAATATGTATCCTAAGAATTGGTTTATCTTTCTTCAAGTCTTTAAAATTTTGGACACAAGCAGCATAATTTTTTTTATGAGTACATTAATCTGGTTAACCTCTCGAATATTTATTCTAAATTTCTTAAGAGCATATTCAACTAGCCAGACCTATAATCCACTTGGATGTTGAAGGAAATATCGAGTGCATTTAAATAAAATAAGCAAAGGCATGCATGCAGATTCAGGTTAATGAATAGATATTGTAATAGGCTTAAATAATGGAGTTGTAAATCAAGTTGAAATTACTCAAATTGGCATATAGTCTAAGCATCAAGTCTGATGCTGTGGGGCAATTTGTTAGAATTGATTTTAAGACATTAATGTACAACCAATCTAGAAAGCAGGGGTTCGGCACCTACCCAGTGCATGGCGCATCCGATACGTTCGGGTGCGGGGGTGCGCGGGGATGCGGCCAGAAGATACGTACGGGATGCGCCACCAGGCGTGTCACCGTATTTTACTGCTCCAAGTCGTGGAGGGTGCGGGAATGGCGTACATCGTATTAGAGTATAAGATTGAAAGGAGAGAAAGAGATGTCGTCATTGTTGTTCGTATCCCATCGTTTTTGTCGGATCTGTGTTAGGTTGATTCATTGAGATGTGTAATACAGAGTATAAATTCCGTTATAAGTTGGCTTATTGGCTTATAAGCCCGTAACAGCTTATTGACGAGTGTTTGTCGACCCAGCTTATAAGTTTGAATTTACAACTTATAAGCTGATAAGTTGAATGTTGGTAACGACGTACTTTTTCACAACTTATTTTTTATTTTTCGTTTTTTTATTAATTTTAATTTTAGAATATATTTTTTTAAATGTTAATATAACTTAAAATATAAGAATTAAGATAATTATATATAAAAATTATTTATTTTAATTCATTTAAATAAAAACAATTCTGACTTATAAGTTAAATTATCCAAACACTTATATAATTTAGAGTTATTTGCAAAATGCATCCCCTTGGTTTGGTCAAAATGCATTTTTTTACCTATACTTTAGATAACTGCACTTTGCATCCCCTTACTATTTCGGCGCGACAAATTGCACCCTTTTCGTTAAATTTGTTAAAATTCTCAGGAGCATTTTAGGAAATTAAAATATTTAATTATAATTAGATCATTATTTAAGTTTTTTGACCCTCTAAATGATACTTTTCGAAAAAATTTAAAGAACGAAAATTATAGAGAACGAAAAAATCTTTTCAAAACAATAACATTCAAAATTATCAAAAAATTTACGAAGCCAAAATTAAATAAAATATATACTTATTGAATTTATTAAAAACAATTATAAAAAATATATTTCAATTTTGAACCTTTTTATTTCGAGAAGATCTTTTTATTCTCTACAACTTCCGTTCTTTAAATTTTTTCTAAAAGTATCATTTAGAGGGTCAAAAAACTTAAATAATGATCTAATTATAATTAAATATTTTAATTTCCTAAAATGCCCCTGAGAATTTTAACAAATTTAATGAAAATGGTGCAATTTGTCGCGCCGAAATAGTAAGGGGATGCAAAGTGCAGTTATCTAAAGTATAGATAAAAAAATGCATTTTAGCCAAACCACGGGGATGCATTTTGCAAATAACTCTATAATTTATAAGTATTTATTAACTTATCACTTATTACTCACTTATTCACTTTAAGTCATAAGTTACTTATTTTAAGATTTCCCAAACGGGCACAATGTGTGTATATATCATATATGTGGGGTGTATCAGTCAGACTTGTGTTCACTGTGATGGGTTGGCTGTTTTAGTGTCAGTCACTTGAAATTACTACCGAGCCACCTACTGATGACACAATATGTTTTCTTTTGCATAAAATTGGATGTTAGTATTATTTTTACACATAAGATAAGTTTAGTTTTGTGCTGGGTACCTGTGTTTGGCAAATGACCACTTTTTGCTATGTCTTTTAAGTAATTATTTTGTTTGATTTTCTAATTAAAATGCAATTATTAAATTATTTATAATATATATTTATTTATTTTGAAATATTATAAAATTTATTTTAAATATTTTAATAGTTTCCGTATCCCCCCACCTGAATCTCAATATTTTGAAATTTACCGAATTCTTGTATGCCTGTATCAAGCAACCGCACTCATGCTTCCTAGAGTCAACTAATAGATGCATGCAGACTATTAATATATCATACAAAGACTAGATTTAAAAGTTAAATCATCAGTAAGATTAGGCTTAATGACCTTTTAAGCCTCAAATTTTGCACAAATATACTCATCTGCTGCTCCTGTGGTTCAGAAACGGACCGCCCGATTCACCGGCTTTTTTCTCCCGTAAATTGTTTTTTTCCCGGATCAAGGGTAAAATGATATTTTTCGGGTAAAAATGAACGTTTTTGAATCACAAGGGCAATTGGATATATTTGTGCAAACCTTGAGGCTTAAAAGGTCATTGAGCTATAGGATTTTAATAATTCCCTACTTGGTGGTAAGAGTCACTGCATTGTTCGTGTGCCTTTAAATACGAAACTCATAAACATACATAAATCTGTGTGGTAGGTCTTAATCGATCCAAAAAGGTTCTTGGGCCTTCATTCTGTTGCCGATGCAGTTGAACATCTGCATTCTGGAAAAAGTGTCGGCAAGGTACAAACTATTAATATATGTTGCTCTTTATCTTGCCACTTTTTTCATACAATAATTTTAACCAAAATAATTTGTACAGGTGGTGGTATGTATTGATCCATCATACAGTAACCAATCTTCAAAGCTATGAAGCATGTTCCTGCTTTTAGAAATGTGAATTAAAGCATCAAGACTATCCAAGAAATGCATAGCCAGACCTTGCACACGGCTATTGCCGTAGTTGCCATGGGGACGAGCATAGTTTGTAATTCAAATAAAATCTCTCCCCATAGTTGCGTACTTGTATTATGTACTAAACTGGTCTTATTACAATATGTTTTTTTTGATTACAATATGTTTAATCAAGCTATGAAGTCTTTATAATTCCGACTATAATCATCATTTGTAGTGTATAGAGGCACAATCCAAGACGTGTTACAGTTAAATCTCGATAAATGAATAACCTCTTTAAGTAGCTTTTAATATAGTGATATAGAAAGACTAGTGCATTATTGGTTGAATTTAGCATATTTCAGAATTCCCGTTTGTCACGTTTCTATTGGCTGAGAAGGAAGCACATCGATTGCCAAGTTAAATTAATATTTGGTTATTCATTTATATCTTAATCATTTCATCCATCTTTCACCCTCATCTCATTCTCTTAATATTTCTCATTGTCTTATTAAAAAAAATAACACTCGTACTTAATTTTACTCTCTGACTATATACACACTCATACATATTTTGTATATTCCAAGCAATATATATATATATATATATATATATATATATATAGACACACACATACATCTTTCATGTTAAACCTCATCTATTTATATTTCTCCAAAGGGAGAATTAATTTAAACTAGTTCCGGTGAATTCTGATTCACACCAATTCACACCAATTCTGCGAGTTCAGCGGTTCACACTAATCACCACCTCCAAAGTTTATGTCCACCACCTCTTGCAAATTCATTTCCGAAAACTTAGAAATGAAATAAGATTAGTATTAATTTGTTTATATACATGAACGAATTTAATTTTTTTTTTATTTTTTTAATATTTGTTTATCATTTAGGTGAGTTAATTTTTATAATGTTTGATTTTCAATATATTAATAAAGGATAGAAATTGTTGTATTATCAAATTAATATTACATACTCCATCCATCCCATTTTAATAGTCCATTTTGTAAAAAAAATATTTCCCAAAATATTTATGTTCTCTATCCCATGCAAACTTTACGGTTTCAATATATACTAAATTAAATCACAAGACCCTCATCATAAATATCATTGCCTAGAAATTTAAAATGCATATTATTTAATAAATTTCGTGTGAGTGTATATATATATATATACATTTACTTATCTCTTGAAAAATGTGTAATTAATATAATGTATAAAAACTAATTTATATTGTTTTGTGAAAACGAGAAAAAAGACATTATATTATCTATTTCTTAATATGTGTGAAATTTGCAAAGTGGAATATTAACATGGGATGGAGGGAGTATTTATTTAATTTTAAGATTAATAAACAAAAATTATTATTGTATCCGTTATTGTTTTATGAAATTACATTATGAAAAAGTTAGTAACAACTTCCTAAAAATTTGTTGAGCAACAAAATGCATTCTGC
The DNA here is from genome assembly GCF_009905375.1 of Apium graveolens. Taxonomy (NCBI): domain Eukaryota; kingdom Viridiplantae; phylum Streptophyta; class Magnoliopsida; order Apiales; family Apiaceae; genus Apium; species Apium graveolens. The sequence goes on from NC_133655.1 coordinate 6,137,590, forward strand.
CGTTTATAAAAATCTGCTGTTTATTAATTTCTACCGGATTTGGTCGAATCTAGCACACTAATTTCGACCAGATTTGGTCGAATTTAGCTTTGTAATTTCGACCAAATTTGGTCGACTTTAGTACTTTTTTGGGCGGAATCTTTGAATTTTTGCCATAAATTTGAAATTTCGTTAAAAAATTTGGGATGAGTTTTTACAACGAATTTCAATCAAATTTAGTTGGTCAAATTTATTCAGTCGAATTTAGCTAAATTCGATCACACCCCTTATTTTCGACAAGCTATTTTAGATCGAAATTGGTCGAATTTAGCTCAATTCGACCAAAACATTCAGTCAAATTTAACAAAATTTCTGGTATTGCGACGACAATAAAAGATTTATTCCATGACCATGTATTTCGTCATATGTATTCCTCATTTTGTGTATGTATCTCACTACAAGGCAACAGAAATAGTCGAGTCAGAGTAGCACGACCAAGAATGGGTAAGTGTCCTTATATCTCTTCAATATATAATAGGAGAACAAATGTATAATTTCATGAGATTAAAAAGTCTTATTAAAAAGATTAAATTACCCCTGTTTTTATTATTTATATAAAAAATGTGGTTTGTGGGAATTGAACTAAAGTTATTTCATTCAACTATACAACCTTTTACCACAACACCATATTGTCACATGTGTTTTTTATCATACACATAATATGTAAGTGTGCTAAATGAATATTTTATTTAACTTTAAATATACTTATTTGAATTCCGCAAAAAAAAGGATAGTTAGTTGAATATTTGTACAATTAATTTTAAAAAATTGAATTCCAGATATAAAATTAGGCATAGTACATAAATGGATTATTATCTTATTTATTAATCATTTTTTAGTTTGAAAATATATCTCATATACTTTTAACATATTTTTTATTATAAAAAGTAATAAAAATGTACATATATAATTTTTAAAAAATATTGAAAATACAATCGCTTATATATAAATAATCTATATTGTTATTACATATTTAGATAAGTTCGAATTATAATGAGTCAATGCATTTTAGAACTTGACCCATTGTTCAAAAAATACTCGAAATTTGTCGAAATTTGACTACATGACCCGGCCGAAAAACATCGTCACATTCTACGTTTAATTTAAATTACAAGCTCGGCGAAAATATCTTACCAATTATGTAAATTTTTTTAATATCTTATATTAATATAAATTAATTTGTTTGAGTTATTTAAATGATCAAGTCAATTGATTATTTATATTAAAATTATTAACTTCACTGATAACGCATTATTATTTTTGGGATTTGTCCCAATTTTAAAAATATTTGAAATTTGAAATGAGATCTCACTAGATTTGTCAAAACTACGATGATATATTAAATCGATTTATTTTTCATTTTTCACTAAAAAAAACCAACTTTTTAAAAAGAATTCTTTTAGATCAACAATATTCCATTGATCAAGATAATATTGTACAAATATTTTGAATTATTTTAATATTTTGAATTATTCAAATAAAAGTTATATCTATATTATATTGTAGCATTTGGTTCAATGCATTTTATATTATTTAAGGAAAAAACATATATTGTTTAATAATTTGAAGGAATTAACCAGTTCAATTGATATTTATAATACTTTATCGAACTGAAAATTTGTAATTTTAGAAGAATAGTATAAAATGTTATCAAATTATTATATGAAGAAATATTAGAGTCGTAATGAAAGACACTTTAAAACGGTTTAAATAACGATATAAATACAATTTTTCTTTCGAATTCTTGAAAAAAAAATCATGAATATCAATAATAAGTCTTAAAAATATATAATTCATTTTTATGTTACAACCATGATTGATACCTGGTTATGTAAAAAATAGATATGGATTGTTTATCAGTGATAATGTGAATATCATATATAAATTATAGCAATTTATTTATTACATAATTTTAATTTTTGAATAATTATAAAAACATGTTATTTAAGTGATCAATTATCTCACTAGATGTTAATAATGATTATACATGTACATAAATCAGATATTTAGCATATAAATAATTGAAACCATCATAAATTACTAAGAGATGTAACATACAATAATTTACATGCTAACACACACATACATATAACTTAATTTTACTTTCTTAACAGTAGTGTAACTAAAAAACTAAAATTTTCCCATACATATATACGTTGAATTTCAAAAACTAATATTTTTCATTAAAATCAACTTTAATATTAATAATAATGTAAATTTTACATTATTGTATATTATGATTGCAAGTCATTCTGACTTCAGTTATGCATTTTTTATCTTTTTAAATTGAGTAAGTTAATTGTAAGTTAGTAGTGAACTCAGTAATAATATAAAGCAGTACATATAGTTTATTTAAGTAAAATTTAAAATTTTGGTCAACTCTGTATTCAACATATATGTTAATTTGTAACTTTTTTATTTGTAAACATACTAACGACATTCTATAGATTAAGTTTAATCATTTCGTTTTAAACATACGCTTACTACCCTGTTTATATTCATTCATTAAATATAAAATAACGGGTAAGAAAAATATAATATAATAATAGTTGAGGGGATATTCACTCCTAAAAGTGAGGAACTAAAATTGAGGAAGCATTCGAAACTACTAATGTTATAGAGGGGGATATGGAGGTTGTTGGAGAGAAATTTTATCCCCGTTTCTTCAAAATTTGACTGTTGGAATTGCTCTACAAACACTATAATTGCATGATGTAAAAAAACACTCTAGAAAATGACCCGTGCCTCGCACGAGTTATTATGCTATTTAAACGATTACATGAGATCAGTGAATCGTTAATCCTCATCCCAAGAAAATCAATGCAATTAAAATTATGATGCACAAGCAAGCATATATACATGTGACTAGCTTTTAGGGAATATAGTGTTGACATGAACATAATTAAATATAAAAAAGGTAAACTTAATAAAATTACATCAATTTGAGTTTTATACAGAATATTTAGAATGTAGATACTTAATTTAATATGTAATTCCTAGAATTCGATCCATAAATCTTTTTTCTACTTTTAGAAACATTACTATATAAATATTAAATTTTAATGTATTGCTGATGTGGTTATGGGAACTACCCCACACCTTTCGTACTCACACAGCTGAACAACTGATGGAGTTCACTCACGTGTCAGCAGTTATTCACATAGTGATAGTTGTACAAGTATCCTTAGACTTGAGGCCATCATAATCATCTTGTGTACACTGAACTATGCTTTGGTTTAGTTCTTAGTCTCAAGGGACAATTATAAGGGCTCTACTGGGTATAGGAATTTGTACACGAAGATAGTGTATGATCAATAAAGGATCTACCCCTTACAGTGTAGGAAGAGAATGTTCAATGCTGATCCACTTATGTTAGTTCAGGAATCTCTGGCGAGAGTGAATGTAATTAGAAAGGAGTTTCTAATTTACATTAAATAGAACTAAGCATAGTGAATGGGAAAGCAAGTGATTAAATAAGATAGGCTTGACACAAGTTCCATGTCTTGTATTTAATCGTGACATTGCAGGGTAGAAGGAATTAATTGTACGGTAACTACTCACTGGATAGGTTCTTGGTATTCTAAGCAGTAAATTCGTATTATCCGGATAGTCGCGATATGTTGAGAAGTATCCATCACGATGTAGAATAAATATGATTAATTAATTAATCATATTTAATGAATTAGAGAATTTATATAAATAATGATAAAATAGTTTTATTATTATTTATTTCTACTACCGGCTTAATATTGAACCTACAGGGTCACACCATAAAAGAGAATGATTTAATGGTGGAGGAATTAATTAATAATGGTTGATAATTATTTATTTATGAAATAAATAATTAATTGGCAAATTTAATAATTGATTAAATGAGATTTAATTGATTATAAATTAATTAAGAAAAGGTTCTTAATATTATTAATTAAGAATTTAATTTTTGGAAATTAAATCAAGTGAGAGAATTATTTCTAAAGAGTTTAGAAAAATAATTAATAATTAAAAGGTGTTTTAATTATTAGTGAGAATAATAAAGGGTTAATAATAATAATATTTTATGGGAAAATTTTCAGTTGAAAATTTTACCTATAAATATAATATTATAAACCCTATTTTTGCCTCAACCAAAAAGATTTACAAAATCCTAATTCTCCCCATCTCCTCCTCCTTCATTACATCGTTTTCTTGGTGGATACCGGTGGAGTGCTTCACACTTGAGGAACAGCTGCTAAGGATCTCCGTTCATCATTCTTGGATCGCTATCAAAGATCTCCATCTTTCCATTAACGTAAAACTTCTTAAGGTAAACATACAGAACTACGACTTAAATATTATTTTTTCGCATTGATCCTGCGGAGGGTTTCGGTTTTTTAAGATTAAATTTATGTTTTCGCTGCGTTTATGTGCTAAAAACCCTTTAATATATATGTATTCAAGAAACAAAGTAATTAAACACAAAGATTTAAAAACTTTCTCGGGGATTGATCTTTTCCACCAGAGATATATATTGATTTAGAAATTTGTGATGCAAGAATGCATACAGCTGCTTATAAGTAAAGTTACAAAGAAAGAACAGAGAAAATTCTAACAGATATAGTTTTTTATATTTCTTAGTTCAATCGATTTTTTAATCTACTTGCTACTCTTGGTTTATATATCACCAAGTTATATATGAAAAAGACAAACATATAAAACAAAATGTCTAAGTCTAATCATATGTTTCTTCATATCTCTATCCAGCATCTTTGTATTTCTTCAAGTAAGCATGGAAATGAAAATGCTTTTTTGTTCTCATAAACCTGCAAATAGGCTGCCACCTTCCTTTTGTATATAATCAACCCATGTGATTGTCAAATCACTCTTAACTGTTATTTGAATTTGTTATCCGTCTAGACTTTGTAGATTATCCGTTGAGTATCTATTGGATCATCCATTGAGAGTATCTTGAGTCATCCGTTGAAGCCTTTTAGAATCATCTGTTGAAAGTATTTCCATAATAGTTGACACAATTTCGTTTATGCAAAATTACAACCTATTTTGCATATCATTCTAGTAGTCAACATGACTTAGAATATCCTACAACCTCTAATTCTCTAAGACATTACAGTATACAAGAATGTGCTACAAAAACTTATTTAAACATAAGCTACTCTTTCAACGGATGACAAAGTAAGATTATCCGTTGAAAGTTACAATATAAATTACTGAATTTTATAGCACAAATTAGTGATTTCTATAAGATAAATTAGTGATTTTAGTGTTTACCCGATGTTTCAGTAATTTGTGTAATATAAAATAGTGATTTCAATTTAATCTTAGAAGAGTTTGTGAATAATTTATATATTTATGAAAAAGTTTTAGTGTTTATGTGTTTAATTATGATGAATCGATGGTAGAAGAATGAAGGAGTATCTGATTAGTTTTTGTGTATATATTGTATGAATTATATTACGATTAATGATAAATGAGAGTATTGGGCTAACAAAAGGGATGATGCTGGGTGCTGACAAAATTTTTAATAAGCTAAGCCTTAGTTTCTAGTTTTTATTAATGCAGTTTCTATTTGAACAACCCAAATATATATATATATATATATATATAAACAACCTTATAATAGAAACTAGAAATTAGCCTAATCCTTTTTAATTAGAATGGCACAACCCATTAAAAAAATAAACGCTTGTTATAAATACAGTAACACTAATACCATCTTCATCTCTGATCACCATATTCATCTTCCATCACAACTAGTCAATCAAACCCACCATCTCCGATCTACCTCCGTCATCATCTCCGATATACCTTCGTCTGCCACCATAACCTAAAGTTAAACTTTCTGATCCATCTTTAATCTCTATTTATATTACATAAATCACTAACTTGTATAATATGAAATAATGAGATGATCGGAGTTGAATGTATAGGCCGCAAAGGTGTTTGTGAGTGAAGTTTTGAATGATTACTGTGAAATAGGAGGGGGATATATGAAACATAAAATCATTGACAATTATAAACAACCAACAATTTTCAATAAAACTCACTAAGATATGAAATTTGAACATAATATATGAACACAAATATCAAATTTTATGATATAATTCACCAGATTCACACCAGATTCCCATCACCAAAAATGGTGAAGTGAGGTTAATAAAATAAGCACAACTGAACCCAAACATCATGTCCATGACTTTGGAAGCAAGAGAAGTAACAGAAATTACAATTGTTCCTGGCACCATATCACCATATCTCTACATTTATGGTCTAGCAACTTCCCTAAGTGGACAACACTATCTACAGGTAAGCCAGAACTCTTACCCATGCCATCCTGATCGGAACAACCAATACCTTTAACATGAAAAAATAGTTCAAAACATTATTATGGTAAAATTTGAATCGTAGTGATCTTCGTCAACATGGCAAAAGTTTGTGAACTGAGTTGACTGAATTTATTCATATGATTAATATCAGAGCTTCGGATAACAATTAAAGATAAAAACAATTAAGATATGTTCATTGAAAAATGAAAATGGGATAGAACAATACAAGTGGTTGTGGCCATTTTTTTTACCTATTAGAGGTTCCATTTTTTAGGGATACTATCTTTTCCAGAGGGAATAGTAATTTTCAGATTCAAAGCTATATTTAAATATAAAATATGAAATTAGTTTGTCATTTTGACTGATAATGTTTAAAGCTCATTATTTTTTAAAAATATGCTTATTGCAATAGGAAAGAAAATAAATTGATGATGAATTGATTGATTACATAAAAATGGAATGTGTAAGGTTGATTTAACCTTAAAGGAAATAAAATCTCTATACATAAAACATATTTAAAATAAATGGAAATAATAATGTACAAATATGTATATATAATAGTATATAGTATTAATAAATATACTACCCCTGTATACAAATCAAGTACATCTATTATAACTCACAACAAAATCTGGACCACTTGATTTTAAATCAAATGAATGGTGATTAAAAGCGGTCTCTAGTTCTCCAACTAAGCAGGGTTCTCTTTTGAACCCTCCCCTGTACCTCCCCTATATATATATATATAAATAGGCTTTTGCTCAAATGAGAACTTTTTAAAATGAGAATTATGAGAACCGATGATTTTTGTAGTCCAATTTTGTGATTTTATAAAATTTAAAATTTTTGGTTTGCACAAAATCACTAATTTACCAGATTCGAAATTTCAACTTTTCAAAAAATCACCAATTTTAACTACATAAATCACCAGTTCTCACAGTTCTCATTTTAAGAAATTCTCACTGGAGCGCGACCCTATATAAATATATATATATATAGGCTCATGGTCAAATAAAAATCAATCTTAAATAAAAACTAGCCTTCATCCATAAACCACATATTTATATTATTATTTACAACTACCCCTCCCCTGATCCACTACAACAGCTCTTCTCCCGACGTCCCACCTCTTCCTCCACCATGCAGCCATCATCTCCGATCAAACCCACTCACTCACCTCATTTCTGACCAAATTTTCTTGCTCCTTCAATAACACATTTTGTTAGAAAATAAATTTGCGAAAAATAAAACTTTTGAAAGAAATTATTTTACAATTAATTAAATCTGAAATTTAAATGAGGGTACCTGATTTTTTTGGAATTGAGTCATGGGTCACGCTCTATTTAAGACGTTTCACGAGTTTGTCCAAATAAATGCAAAACAATTACATTTATCACGTCTTTCCCGTGATAAATCAAGCCCAAAAATATTTCCATGTGATAATTTTTTGCACTAAAAATTTATCAATTAATCAACACCTTATAAAAATTTTCTTTACAAAGATTCTCATTGCGACTGACTTTTTTTTAGAACAAAAATTAAAAGAACCAATTCAAGAGTATCATGCAAGAATTTTGGTTGGTTAATATAAAATTGGTTATATATGTGTATTGATGTGTCAACTTGGCAAACAATAGGAAAAATAAAAATTTGAAGGGAGAGTGACTATTGCTTGCCATAGCAAAATAAAGTGTATATAGCTAGTGAGAGAAAAAATAATAGAGAAAATAACAAGGTATGTGCTATAAGACTATTAACTTGTAAAACTCCTATGTCATGAGCTCATCAGGACCCTGTGCACTCATGAAATTCAAGAAAAGGCAAAGGATATAGAGCTGAAAACAAGCCTCCCACCAAGGTAAGTATAGTTATACAATGAATCTAGACTAAAATTTGAAAGTCAAAAATTAAATTTTTTATTGCATCAGTTTTGATTTTGAAAGAAATAATCACACACACAAAATGTGAATAAACAATTATTTTGAATATATTCACATATAATTTCTTAACATATTTCTTGGTCTCATTGTCTTGATACAGACTATCAATAAGTCTTCTTCAGTCTATAGCTAAATTTTGTCACAAACATTATATCACTCATTTCTCTTTATTGACATTTTCATAATGTCATATATGCTCATTGTTATGTTTGATTGTTAAGGCTATATCTAAGTATTAGTTTATTTTTTAATTTGTGATTAAATGTTTTGGGTCAAAAAGTACATGACTAATAGTGCTCGTGAGTCATGCTTTAAAAATTTGCATTCTTAGGCTGATAAAGTTAATATTAAAGTATGTTACTTTAATTTTTCAATTATTAAAAAAGTTAAATTTGAAATGGCTTCATTAAATAAGAAAAAAAAGACAAAATGAATGTGATCATGTCCACTCTCTAAATCCATTCTTTATATACATTATACACATATCTACAAACATATACAAAGTCATAGCTAAAAGTTCTTATTAAACTTGCTTTTAATAAATTATTATATATTAAATTGATTTTCATCAGTTTTACAGAGAAAAGGGTTGAATACAAGTGGAAGGACTGAATTTGTGAGACAGTGATGACCTTAGCAGAAGATGTATTCTGGAAAGTCTGCAGAATTATTAAATGTGCCCTCAAATATGTTTTGTGTAGCATCAATGTATCCCAGAAGCTAACCATGTTCCAGCATTTTCTTGGTATGTTTTATCTGCAAAAATAAAAATATGAAAATTAATTAGAGCCAAGAATATAAAACATAAAGGGGTATATGTGAAGCATATGTACCTAATATATCGTCATTTATGATTTTGGATTTTCAAGTGATAATAGAGATTTCTTAGTAAATTATTAAATCTTCCAAATATTTTATAAATTCACATTTTCTCGTGTTAAAATATGGACATCTCATTTGTTTTTATTCTACGGCCCAGTACTAGCTTAAAATAAAAACAAACGTAGATACCTGTTCTGAGGACATGTCTTCAAAACCAAAAAACAAATCCACATATCTCTGGATTGGTTAGTAGCAGGTAGAACTAACTTCCTCACATTTAACTTCATTAGCAATTTCTCCAAAGAGTACCCCTGTACACATATTTTTAGTTCAGAATAAAAGATACTTAATAGATGAAATTTGTAACCGTTAAAATTTTAACCATAAAACATTATTTCTATCATTAGAAATAATACTATATATGTTGAATTTTATTGTGTTTTTGATATTGTTGTGCTCTATTCTAGATTTGGTACTAAAATAACATTCACTACTATAACACGGTTATAATAGTAAAGTATAAGATCTAGAAGTTGGAAGGAATATAGGTTCTAAGAAATTCATCATTCAAGTAGCACCATTTTCTATAATAACAAAAAAAATCAATAACAATAATTTTAAAACAAGAACCAACACAAATATAATTATAGCATAAATTTAGAAATAATTACCTGAAAATTACTGTCCATGAGAAAGATGATTTGTGATTTGTGGAGCACTTTCTTCATTGTTTCCTGTAAATATTTTATTATTAAAAAAATATAGTTCACAAAGAATATCATGTATGTACTTATATATACACAAAATTAAGGGAGAGGGAGAGGGAAGAGAAAGAGCTGTTTACACCAATAGATAATCCTCTTCGGCGGCCTGATTTCATCACTAAAACTATCTTTAATTTTCATACCAAATTGTTTATATAAGAGATAGAAAATTGTATGCTTTATATATTATCTGTTGTGTGGGTGTGGGTTTTAAACAGGTGTATATGAGTGTGTATACGAGTAGAAATTTCTAGATGTAACTAGATGTGCATATATATATGAATTGAAACTTCTAGATGTAACTAGATGATACATAACAGGCTGTGCAGGATAAAATAATATTTTTAAAAGAGTAGAAACTTCTAGATTTTACTAGATGTAATATAAGAGGGGAGCCCATTTCACTCCGTTTCTATTCAGAAATTATTTGTAGCCCAACTGGTATAGCATCTTACTAGAGCTTTTTTAAAAATTGTCAAGTTAAAACTATAATTTTATTTATATTTATTGAAGTGATATTTGAAGAATCTATTCTAAATATTTTAGCTTTGTGTTTTAGTTTATCATGTTTATGTAATACCAGTAATGTAAAAATCTTACATTAGGTAATACCAGTAATATTACTGGTAAAATACCAGTAATATTTTAGCTTTATTTAATTAAACTAGAATAAAAAAATTCTTACATAATTTTTATAGAAAATAAGAAGTAGGATATAATTAAAAAAAATCTTTTTTTGCAAAATCATATAGGTAAAAGTTAACCAAACACTAAATTTAAATTATATAAGAAAAATGTAAAGTGGATAATTTGACTTTTTTCTACATACTAGTAATGATTGTATTAAATTAAGATGAATTTTTAGCATGTCCTCATTAGCTAAATATTGAGAATAATCACTATGAAAACATGACACAATCAAATCGTAAAAAATGGTTGGTTATGCATACAAATGACATGTTTTGAATCTTAAAACTGACCACAGGGTGTGGTTGGTTTTAACTTGGTCGGTTATGACAGTTGGTTAGGTTTAGCACTCAAAATCGACCGTAAAAGAGGGTCTTTGTTACAAGTGTCAACCTACCACACGTGGCAACACGTGTTTGTTGATGTCAACAAACAAAACCCCACCGATAACGGTCGTTTATGATAATAAGAAAGAAGTGTGAATGAAATCATAACAATCCCAAAATTTAAAAGCAAATCACCGAAAGTTAAAAGTAATCTCAAAAATTAAAATCAAATCATCAAAAGTTTAACGCAAACCAATAAAATTTTGACAGCATTCACCAAATATATAAAAGAAAGCATAAGATTTCCAAGATACAAATTATTGGGTGAGAATGCTGTGCTGGGAATATAGAGGGCGTCAGGATTTTCCGTAGGTCAGGATCTGCATGGCGTCATGATGTAGACAGACATCAGGATATCTCTGGTTGTTAAGATAATAGAATAAATCAGTATCAATTGATTCATATATAGTTCCATTATTCGAGGAGATATTTATTTGCCAGTTTCTGATTTATAAGAACATAACTATTGATTAGGATATGAATGAAAATAAGATAATCTATCTTGTCACATATCTTGTAATTGCTAGATTAGCTATGTAATATATAAACACGGAATAGGTTATCATTTTGATTAACTTTTATCTCGAGAATCATTGTGATTCCGAAAAATAGATCAAGCGGGAGGATGGCTTCCATCAAAAATATTAGAATTTCTTGAGAGAGTGTGTAACAGTTTTATCATACGAAATAAATTGTTATTGATCTTACATCCTGATTTCGATTCACTGGAATAATTTTATCCAACCTTCCTTAAATAATTATATCTTTACTGGGTAACACAAATTAATCACTTAAAAACTTTCCACATAAGCATTCAGAAATCATAAAACTTCAATCCACTAATCAACATACACCAACTATCATCAAATCCGAAGCTCACATCTTCTAGTACTTTCATCTCCATATTTCATACACTATTTATATAAAGACCAAACTCATAAAAATAATCGTGTTCTCGAGAGTCAATCTTCAATGTCATCATTTCACTTTATATTTTAGATTATGTTGCAAATTGGTGGTTTTCTGATGAAAAAAGATAAATGGTCAAACAAGATAAATTAATAAGATGGGAAAAAGATAATTAAGAAAAAAGATATGTGAAATCAAACAAAGAGAGAGAGAGAGATATGCAAGATGGACGAGAATGAAAGAGAGATCGAAAGTGGTTTTAATAATAATTGACCAAAAATTGGGGGGATTAGGATGGGAGAGATAAAAAAATATAAGCATACATATGTGACTTTGATGGGTCCCAATTAAAAGTTAATACAAAAATTGGGTGGTTGAGATTAGGTCTTGGTTCTAATTTTAAGTAAGGGCCTATCTTGTCTATATATATGTGTTTGCTTGTGTGTATAAGCACAAAATATTTTTTATATTTGATATATTTATTTAAGAAATATTTAAAATTGATCGAGACAGTCATAACTGACCTCTGTCAAAATGGACACATTGGTCGTTTAGTTTAGTAGAAAAAACAAATGACATAATCGACTTTAGTAAAACCGACCACCTCTAAGAAAGATGGTCGGTTTTAAATATAAATGTGGTCTTTTATGTAGTCCGATGGTCGGTGTTTTGGGCAACCAAATGGCAAAAAATGGTCGGTTATGTAAACGTTCGGTCGGTTTTCTGGTAATTAGATTGGAAAAAGCGAAAAAAATGATTATTTCCTATTACACAAATTAAAACACCCATAATAAATATTCTACATGCATAATAAATTACAATAATTTTTACACAATTACCAATCTCCATATTACAACAACAACTACTACTACAAATTATAATTATATACACCAAATATTCTATACGCATACTTCATCACTGACTTTAACAAAACACAAAATACATAAATATCACTTTGACAATATTTTATTTCAACTCACCTATTGACGAAATAAGAGGACAACATATAATATATATGTTCCCAAAAAAATGCCCAAATTCGTATTAATTGTAAAATATTAAAATAAATAACCTAATATATTAATATTTCATAACTAAATAAATATATTGATTAAAACATGATTTTATTCACAGAACCAAAATACACCGAAACGCTAATTCCATATAAAAAAAATTGCATCCGTGCGCGGAAAACCAAAAAAAATTCGCCGAACATAAGTCAGGCCATGATAATCATGTACATGTTAATAAATTATATTTACTCCATAATGATATATACCTAAACTGTACATGACAGTGAATACCTTCTGACTAGGCATAAAGAATCTATAACACAAGTCAAATAATTGTCATGCACATGAATTTCCGTTTACAGAAAAACTATATGTTAATACATAACCAACAAGTTGTAAAAAAATATACATCTCTACAAACCCATGGAGTAAATCACGTAATATAAACACGGATTCGACATAATATACTTACACATGCTGATTTCACACATAATTCCAGTCATAAACAATCATATAAAATATAATATATGATCAACCCTAATAACTCAATATAAGATAGGGCTCTGATACCACTTGTTAGATCTTAATACATCTAAATAATTAACCACACGGATCATCTTATGTAATATTATCAAGGTTACATAATAAAACTGTAGCGCGAAAGCGTACCTGATTCCATGACGGTGAACATGTATACAGATTATGGGACTTGATCTTCCACAGACTTAATTCGCCTTTAGCCGTATCTCGCTCTCGCTTATGGGAATAGAGGAGTAGAGGTTGTGAATAGCCTTGGGGACCAAAACCCTATTATATTCTTTATATAGCAGTCCAATTAGACCCCATTAACCCTAATTAGATTACTATTGGGTATTACACATTACAAAGCACATACCAAATAAGATGTTATTGGACCCTTTATTTTAGACCACTTAATTAGTCCAAATATAGAATAGACATTAAATATAATTGTATTTAATTTGTAAGCTCATATATTAAGATTATTAATAAAATAATCTAACAAAATCTGTATGCAATTTGAAAGATTGTAGAACATATAAAATAACCCTAAAATCATTGTTTTAAATAAACAAAATAAGCAACACAAACTCTAAAGAAGGTACATCTTAATTATAAAAAATATAGTTAAACGACAGGAATTCACAAAACAACCATAATATATAGGTTATCCAATGGTTGCTTGACAAGTGTCACTTGTCTATTGGTCCATAAAACACAAATTTTGCCTTTAAAATCTTATCTAAATCCATTCATTTCCCTTAAGCTCTTTGATAAAAATAAATTCTTCTATTCCCTTTAATTTAGAAACAATTCATTTCTATATTCCAAATACTTGACTCTAAATGTTCTGGAAGAGTTAATATAAATTTCATGTTTAGCTCCTTTCTTTCGTACCTCTTTTCATGAAGTTCAGAATTATTTATGACTCTATTATATCTTTCAAAAACCTCAGTGATATGTTCATTTTGGTTTTCCATAAAGGCTTCAAAGTGAGAAACACAAATATGTTTATTATTCTCTCTTACTTCTTCAGTGCCTTCACAAAGAACTTCTATATGATCCCACATGAGTTTTGCACTACCAAAGTGAGCAATAGTGACAAACATGTCCAGATCATAGAGTCACAAATGATGAGTTGAAGGCATTCATCCAAACCAACTTTTTCTTTCTTAGTTTCATTGTAGCTAGGTTGCTGGATCTTTTGGTACAAACCTTGATGGCATGACTGTTGTTCCTTCACTAAATTCAAGAATCTCCGTTTAAGGAATAAATGGACCATACCTCAGTATGTCCAAGTACATGGGTTTAAAGGCTTTTATGAACACCATCACTTTATTCTTTCACATTAAAGAGTAATGCTTTTGGTAAAACTTTGGAATCTAAATACTACTTAACTTCAGAGAACTCATTATCTTGATCTTTTACTGTATGTGTATTTACAGCCTGTTCTCATACCATTTGTTAAAAAACAAGTATCTCAAAATTAGGTAGAGAGGGAGGGGGTGAATGAATAGTTTTAAAACTTTTGATTGATTGTTAAAACTTAAAACTCAAAGCACTAAAATTTCAAGTGCTAAAATTTAAACAAGTAAAAATATGAAGATATTTTACGCACTTTATGTATATTAAGTAAATTGTAACTACAACTTCAAGAAAAATAATGGTATTTTTCTTGGCTTCTACTAAAAAACCGACCCTCGAGATTGCTTGCAGAGAAGAGAAAAATAGAACTTGATTTTTTTCTATATTTTCTCACTTTACTAAAAACGGGATGTGCATTCTATTAATAATGCAATGTACTACAAATTGTGCACACCTATTTACATCAACTTGTCCTATCTATATGGGGGTACGTTGTAGCTTTTTTTTGAGTACCACCTTGATTCTGTTATACACGCTCGTGATCTTTAGCTTTGCATTTCTTTTTCTTTCTCTTTAAGTTTAGGTGTAGGTTTAAAACCCGTACATGGACCATCACCATGTATTATGTACTATAATGATTTGTTTCTTCATTTATGGAAATTGTACCTTCATTTTTCTTGATATGAAACAGGCTAAGTGAAGATATCGTAAACTCTGATTATCATTGACTTCATGATATCGTTCATTCGGGAATTCACGATATAACACAATTTTGGACTTCACGATATGGTATGATTGTGGACTTCGTAATATTGTTTTATTCTTGATTTCATGATATAACACATAATTAGACTTCACGATCTAGTACGAAATTGGACATCACGATATAGCTTTCAACTGGGCTTCACTATATAGATTTGAGGGACTTAACTACATAGCTTTTCTGGGCTTCACTATAATTGATTTAGAGAAATTTGTGCAACCTATTTTCTTCAAAAGTCTTCTTTCTTCAATTTGCTGCTTGAACAATATTCATTTAACTTCTACCAAATTGACTTATTCTCTGACTGATATTTACAAAGACTGTTGCACATAATTCTCTAAACTTATTTTAACAATTGTGATATCTAGAAAAGAATACAAGAGAAGTAGATTTGAATGCTATCACTAATCTAAATGGTAGAATTCATTTCACAACGTAAAGCGATATTGTCACTTGAGTAGGCTTGTTAGGATGGAATAGACATGTCATCTGCCTAACAATCTTTTCCAAATTGTGAGTAAGAAACTTAGGCAAAACTTTAAGTCTACTAACAAGCCTACCATACAAAAAAGATAGATAATGAAATCTTTATGAAATTCAAGTACAGTGTATTTACTTTGTTATGAACGAAAATTTACAGTATATGATTTTTCCACCCTTAATTCTCCTAACATTCTGACAAGAGTGTGACCAGCGCTGATGAAGTCTTTAAATATTCTTGAAGTTATAATTTCTTCAGCTAACCTAGGTCCTGGTCTCTTCTGCATCATTTTAGCAACTTTAATGATTAGTCTTCTATTGTGCACGGTCAAGTCCTTTGATATCATTAGTTGTTCGATGTCTTGAGGTCTTGTCCGGAAAATCACAATTTTGGGATTTGGACATACTTCTATAGCTTCTGTGACTGTTTTTTGATTAAGTTGTCATGAAGATCCTTACTGTTTGGCCCATTTTTCTCAATCAAAATAGAATTGCATTAACCTATGTGAATTTTAGTCTCTCGAAGGTGTCATACTGAAGGTGCCAGATTTTAATGTTGTCATCTAACAACATGACAACTTCCTTAACATAGACATCATTAATTCTCCTTGGCAGTACTGTGAAGTAGTTCACTCTCTTCTTGATCAATCTGAGATAATTCAAGTAGTGGGCATCTATTGTATTTTGACGTGTCAACATGAAGCCAAGGTCTAAGGTAAATAAATATTATTGTAATAGGCTTCTCCGCCTACTATAAATGAATTTATTTATGATGGTAAAAATCTCGAGTTTGTGGAGGAGTTCAGGGACTGGAGTAGGTGGAGTAGGGGTGAGCAGATCCTTTAGTGTTTACGCCATCGCGAACGAGGATATATTGATTGTATTGGTAATCTTTTTTTCTCTATTTTAAATTATGCACTTTGAATTACTTGTTGTAAGTAATCTTTTTATAAGGAGAAAATAATTTTTTAAAATGCCATGATAAATTTTTAATTTGGTAATTAGCTATTCAACATCCTCTTATAGCTTATTATACCCCAGCTTGTGACCTATCAGTGTTTCAATGAACGCTCTAAATTTTGATGTTAAATTCATTTTTGTGTCCCTACCATAATCGTACGGTACTAAATGTTTTTGTATCCTTGCAATCAAAATTTGATAGCCCAACAAGCATGTTTCGCAAGATGAACGGTGTTTTTAACTGTATGTTTCTTGACATATATTTTTTTTATTTTAAATTCTTTTTTGCTCAGTTTGTGTTCCAAGTCTTTCTACATTTTTAGTGTTTTCAGCTGCAACTCTTGACACAAATGTTTTTGTTTTAAGTTCCTTTTTCTTGTTTTTCTTATTTTTGTGCATTTCAAGTTTTCTGAATGACCTAATTTTGAAAATAATTTTTTTATCCATTTTTTAGTTCTTCAACTATTTGGAGCAAGGATCAAATGTAGTTTTCCAATATATAAATAACTTAGAAGGGTGTCATATCATTAAAGTTGTATTCTGGGAAAATGTCATTAAGTATTTTACTTGAATGTATGCCCATTTAAGTTATATTATGTGTTCGTGTTCTCATAATTAATCCCAATTCTTCTACCCCCGTTTTGCAGCAACAAGCCTTTTTCGGTGGAAAATTGCGATGTCATTAGAATTGAATCTGGAAAACCTTATGATGAAGATCAAGGTTCAGAAGCTCTATCTTAACATTCCAAGGGTGGGAGGGGTTGGAGATTTACTAGAGCCTGCAAGGTCTGGGTCTTGCATGGAAAGCATCATCTATAGTTATAGAAAAACTTTACCCACTTAATGAGCCTCGAACTTGATAGTCAACATGGACTCAAGTCCTTATAATTTTGATAGTATACATCTGTAGTGTATACATGAAAAATCCAAGACTTGTTATAGTAAAATTTCGATATATGATTAACCTTGTTAAATGATGAATATTTTCTTGAAAACAAAATATATGTATGACTGTAAAATGCTTGTATTAGCAGGAATGCCGAAACTTGTTATATTATTTTTTTTTGCAGGTTACAACCAAGAAGTAATAGAAAAATAAACTGCTATTCTAAAAACAAGGACTAACAACAACAACTTCCCTGCACGTACTCTACTACTCTATTTCCTATAAAATCTCCTAACAGACACCATGACTCAGTCATGTAACAAATAAACACAAAAAATTAATTAAAACAAATTGAAATAAACAACTTATTATTTGCGATTATCCAACAATTCCCCCCTTAATCTCAAATCTCCTTGTCTACCTGCTGTACTCCAAGAAGCCTGCGCATTCTTTCAAACTTCATGGTTGTCATTGCCTTGGTTAGACTATCAGCTCGCTGTATTTCGCTACTTACGTGCTTAACTATGACTTCACCTCTCTCAAAACATTCACGGATAAAATGATAACGAATATCAATATGTTTGGACCTCCCATTAAACACCGGATTTTTGGCCAAGTCGATAGCTGACATGTTATCAATATAGAGAACAATAGGCCCGATCTGATCTGCTATGAT
Source organism: Apium graveolens (assembly GCF_009905375.1). NCBI lineage: Eukaryota > Viridiplantae > Streptophyta > Magnoliopsida > Apiales > Apiaceae > Apium > Apium graveolens. Next base: position 6,156,119 of record NC_133655.1, read on the forward strand.
TTGGTTAAGCACATTTCTCAACCAGATTCCTTGGCAGGCTGCAGCAGTGGCCGCCATGAGTTCAGCTTCACAAGTAGATAAAGCCACACACCTTTGCTTCTGTGATACCCAAGATATGAGGCTCTCATTTAAATAAAATGCCATTCCCCCGATGCTCTTCCTATCATCTACAGTACCTCCCATGTCGCTGTCTGAGTACCCAGAAATGATGCTATTTTTTCCATTCTCTGTATATACGAGTCCGAATTACAGTGTGCCCATCAAATACCACAAAATCATTTTCACAGCATTCAAATGAAGAGCAGTTGGCCGTTCCATATAGCGACTAACAACCCCTACGACATAGGCAATGTCTGGACGGGTGTTAACTAAGTAACGTAAACTTCCAACTAAACTCTTGTACATAGTAGAGTCGACCACCTTCCCAAGTTCATCCTTGCTTATATGATCCTTAGGGTTCATCGGGTATTTGGTAGCATTACAATCCTTCATTCCAGCCTTCTCTAAAATCTTGCTTGCATAAGCTGTTTGTTTCAAAATGATATGGCCTCCATTCTGTTCTACCTCAATCCCCAAGTAATAACTGAGCTTTCCCAGGTTTGTCATTCTAAACTTCATTCCCATCTGCGTCTTAAACTCTTGAATTCCAGCTAAGTCAGCCCCTGTGACCAATATGTCATCGACGTAGACAGCGATGATCAGACTCTCGTTTCCCTTTCCTCTTATATAAACTGCGTTCTTGTATGAGCATCGTTTGAAACCTAGACTCTTGAGACGCTGATTGAGATTCGCGTACCAGGCCCTTGGTGTCTGTCGAAGGCCATATAAGGCCTTGATTAACTTGTACACCAGTCTCTCTTGCCCCTGTTTCTTATACCCTTCAGGCTGAGATACGTACACGTCCTCTGTGATTTCACCATTAAGAAATGCAGTCTTCACATCTAAATGATGCACCTCCCATTTTCTCTTTGTAGCTAGTGCCAACAGCAGACGCACCATTTCTAAGCGAGTCACTGGAGCATACACTTCTTCGTAATCTATACCGTGCTCTTGTGCGTAACCTTTCGCTATATGGCTTGCCTTGTGTTTTATCACCTTTCCCGTTGCGTCTTTCTTCAATTTGAAAACCCATTTCAAACCTATTTCTTTTTTCCCTGCTGGTAGCTCGACAAGAGACCAGGTACCATTTTTCTTTATGGACTCTATCTCTGCATCCATGGCTCTTCGCCAGTTCTGATCCTTTACAGCTTCTCCGTAATTTGCTGGCTCCTCAATCCCCATAAGATATAGCTCCTCGTCTAGAACTATATTTTCAGTATCGTCATAAACTTCTGAAAGCATCCTGGTTTTCTTCGGTATTGCACTATCATCATAATCCTCAACACGCAGTTTCTGTGTTACAGGTGATGACATAGGACTCTCTGGTCGTCCCGTGTATTCGTCTCCACTTGTGTCACTGCCATCATCCTCCTGTAAACCATCAATATTGAATGTGACCATTTGTTCATCTCCTTTAGTTTCAGCTTCATCCCACTCGCATACTCTGTTCTCTTCAAAGGTAATGTCTTTAATCACCAGTACTTGGTCTTTAGTAGGACTGTATCGTCATAAACTTCTGAAAGCATCCTGGTTTTCTTCGGTGTTACACTATCATCATAATCCTCAACATGCAGTTTCTGTGTTGCAGGTGATGACATAGGACTCTCTGGTCGTCCCGTGTATTCGTCTCCACCTGTGTCACTGCCATCATCCTCCTGTAAACCATCAATATTGAATGTGACCATTTGTTCATCTCCTTTAGTTTCAGCTTCATCCCACTCCTATACTCTGTTCTCTTCAAAGGTAACGTCTTTAATCACCAGTACTTGGTCTTTAGTAGGACTGTACAACCTATAACCTTTGGTACCAGGTTCCTTCCCGAGATTTATGACTCGAATACTTCGATCATCCAGCTTGGACGTGTGTTGACTGGGAATTTTCACATGCCCAACACAACCAAACACACATATATGTGATATATCCGGTTTTTGTTCCGTCCATGCCTCATATAGAGTAATATCAGTCAGTGCTCTTGTTGGTAAACGATTCAATACATACACCGCGTGCCTGACTGCTTCCCCCCCAGAATTTTACAGGCAAAACTATTTCTTTCAACAAACAGCGAGCCATCTCCATAACAGTTCTATTACGACGTTCCACAACCCCATTTTGCCGTGGCGTATAAGGGGCAGTGTAGTATCGTTTTATACCATTCTCCTCACAATACAATCTGAAATTGTTCGATCCAAACTCACCACCTCTGTCTGTTCTGAGAATTTCGATCCTTTTGTCAGTCCCCTTTTCAACTAGTGCATTGAATTTTCTGAACGCATCAAAAGCTTCATCCTTGCTTTTGAGTAGATATGCCCACATAACACGACTAAAATCATCAACTAACAAGAATACATACCTGTTGCCAGCAGCTGTCGTGGGTGTGATTGGCCCGCACAAGTCGCCATGTATTAGCTTTAAAGCTTTGGATGCACTGAATGTTGACTTTGTTGGCTGTTGCTTCCTTGCCTGCTTTGACAGAAAACAACCTTCACACACTCCTTTTGAATTTATAATTTTTGGGAGCCCCTTAACCATTTTCTCCTTGGTCATGAGTGTCATTGCTTGATAAATTACATGCCCCAAACGTGCGTGCCACAACTTGGATTCTTCTTCTGCCTTTGACATCAAATACCTTGATTTTTCAGACTCAAGGATGAGTTTGTATAGTCTGTTTGCAGACCTTTTTACTTTCATCAGCAACTTCCCATTCTCTTCATGGACCCACATATAGTCACCTTTAATTGTGACTTGTTTTCCCTCCTCAGACAATTGTCCTAAGCTAATGATGTTGTTGCGTAGGCTGTGAATAAAATACACATCCTTGAGAGTCCTTTCTTCACCATTTTTGCATTTCAAAACAATCGTTCCTTTCCCTTTGATCTCCACAACTGAACCGTCTCCAAATTTAACTCTACCTGTCATTCCCTCATCTAGTGAATAGAACCTTGATTTCTGCCTGGACATATGATTACTGGCTCCGTTGTCAAGATACCACAGATTCAATTCCTCCTTTACGCTCTCCAAGCCAGACCTCAACATTGGTTTCACTCCTCCTTCATCGAGAACCAACAACTTTGTCTTATCCTTGGTGTGCTCAACCAATAACAATGCTGGTTCGTCATCATCTTCTACTCGAGTCAGGTTCGATTCCTTCCTTTGATCTCTCAAACGCCTTGGCTTTCTACACTCTGCAGCGAAATGCCCATAGATGTTGCAATTAAAGCACCGGATTTTGCTCTTATCCTGCACTCCTCGAGCTCTAAAACATGAGGTGTGTCCCCCAGTTCCTCCCTTTCCTGAACGCTTGAGCCATTCCTCACGAGTAAGTAGCAGTTTCCCTTCAGAACTTTCTCTCTTTTGCCACTCTTCCTCGGTAAGCATGAGCCTTGTCTCACCTGTGTCCGTCTTGCCCTTTACTCTCTCTTCGTGTGCCTTCAATGAACCCATAGCCTCCTCTACGTTCATAGTCTCTAAGTCACTGAATTGTTCCATTATGGAAGTGATATGTAAGAACTTAGATGGAACCGCTCTCAGTAGTCTTTTGACTACGTCTGACTCCTTCATATCTTCACCCAATGCTCGTACATTGGACACGATTCCGTTCAGCTTCATATAGAAATCATCGAGCATGTCTGTCTTCTTCATACTGAGAGACTCAAACTCCGCCTTGAGGGTTTGAACCCTTGCCTTTCTCACCTTTTCTGCGCCTTGACAAAGCGTCTTTACCGCTTCTCATGTTTCTTTCGAGGTTTTTCTGTCTGCAACAGAGAGCAAGATTTCTTCTGGAATGCCTTGATACGACATTGCCAACGCAATCTTGTCTATTTTCTCGTCGACTGCTACCTTTGGGTCACTGGGTTTAATTGCACTCCAAACTCCCTGAGCCTGCATGTAAACTTTCATCTTGAGTGCCCAAGCTGTGTAGTTTCCTCTAGACAACATTGAATATGTTAGTCCGAACGATCCACCTTTCACCTTGTTTATCTCTGCTGTTGACATCCTTGCTCTGATACCAGATCTTGAAAACAAAATGTATGTATGACTGTAAAACGCTTGTATTAGCACGAATGCCAAAACTTGTTATATTATTTTTTTGTAGGTTACAACCAAGAAGTAATAGAAAAACAAACTGCTATGCTAAAAATAAGGACTAACAGCAATAACTTCCCTGCACGTACTCTACTACTTTTTTTCTTATAAAATCTCCTAATAGACACCATGACTCAGTCATGTAACAAATAAACACAAAACATTAATTAAAATAAATTGAAATAAACAACTTATTATTTGAGATTATCCAACATATTTTGTATTCTGATATAGTAAGACTTGGGTTTTTTAATTTTTAATCCTCGATGTACTAATAAAATTATTTTTGTTTGGAATCTTAGTTTAATTTAATCCAACGTTCCTCTCCCCCTTCAGAAGTTCAAATCAATCTTTGTAAATGTTGATTCAAGTTCCATGCATAACAAATTGACAAAAATAATTTAATTCAAAAGCTTAACTATATATTAAGTAGTAACAACTATTCATTCATGCAAAAAGAATATGAGAAAAGATTATTTACAGTAAATTTAGTTTATTGGAAATGTAAAGTTCTATAAATATTGTTGTGTGATTAATGAGCTTCTAATGAATTGGGCTGAGCTTTATGAATTCTAAGTGATAGTGGCAACACAAACGTCATACATATTATTTAATACATTTTCCCCGATTTTATTTTCAAAATAAGTTGTCGGCATTGAGTTGTGAAACTTTTTAAAACTTTTGTTAGTGGTAGAAGTTGAATTTTATAACCGTAGAAATATGACAGTAAAATTAATCTAATACTCCATATATCCCATTTTATTAGTCACTTTTGACAAAACAACGCATATTAAGAAAAATTAGTTGAATGATAATACTTTTCAAAATTTACCCTTATTTAATGCACATAGGAGTGGAGTTGCATTGAAAAAAGGAGAGGGTAATTTTGAAAATTTGTAATAAATTAGCATAGGATACAAAGATGGACAACTACCATGGATAGAAAAATTATCTAAAAGAGACTACTATTTTGCGATGGAGGGAGTATAAATTTGTATCTTTGTAAGATATTGAATGAAACAGAGATGGACAACTACCATGGATAGAAAAATTATCTAAAAGAGACTCCATATTTGTTGGAGGCACATCAAACTGAATTTGGGAAGGCATAGATACAAGTGATTGTATCTGTGCAGTGTGCGCACCCAATGATGAATCTAGGGTTTTGACCTTCTTTCTCCTTGTGAAGGATTTTATGGGTGAGTGTTTGGCTTCAGTGTCCCTCCCTCTTTTGTTCTGTGTCCCTGGTTGGGGACTATTTTCAATAGCTACACCCTTTTGGGAGGGTGCAACTAGGGATGAGTCTGAATCATTTTCAACCACCACAGTCTTTTGAGAGACTGGGGCTTGACTAGTTTGGGTAACACTAACCTCTCCTACCTTATTCTGGGGGTTTTCTTTATGTTCACCCCTTCCCTCACCACTAACACCCTGTTCACTCCCCTCAGGGTTTATAGTAGTTATTACAACTGTTGTCTTTTGAGAGACAACAGAGGTGGCTTTCTTGGACTTGGATTTGGAAATTTTGGGTTTGGTGGACTTGGTAGGAATATGTTGGGGCATTGACACAGATCCCATGGCCATAATTGAAGACAAAGAAATGGAAGGGTTGGAAGTATTAGGAGTTGAAGAAGTATTTACCTCACTTACCTGAGGTGCATCCATTATTGGTAAGTGTACCAATGGCACCTTGCTGTTGAGATCAATCCTTAGAAGGTCTACAAGGACCCTCTTCTCTTGTACCCAGCATTTGAGCTTATTACTCTCATTATTGATGACCAAACCTTCAGCAACATGGTTAGCCAATAACATAAAGAATCTAGCATAATAGATGTTTTGAGCTCTATTAGCCTTTTTACCTAATCTGGTACCTAATTCTAGCATAACATAGTTGCTAAAATTATAGTACCTATCAGAAACTAGCATATAGAGCATATTAACAAGAGCTGAAGTTATAGCATCAAAATTGCTAATTTTCCCAAAGAAAACCTTGATAAAGGCATCATTGAGAAAACTCCACTCCTTCCTAAGGTATTTTCTCTTAATACTACCTAAACTAGTGGAATTAAGGGAATAGCCTATGGAATCTAATATGCTAGATACATCACTATCAACATGTGGTGTCATGGCATTATTTTCAGGTAATTTAAAGCAAGACTGTATATCATCAGAGTTAATACAGTAGTCCTTACCTTTGAGAGTGAAGGAGATGGTCATATCAGTGGAGTTGAACTCAACAGTTGTCCATATCTCCTCAACTACCTCACATTATATTGTTGAGGCCTCCAGCATTGCATAGCTTAGTTTACAGTTCTTGATGTAGTCCATCATCTTGTGATAGTCTGAGTGAGCTTTATTCTTTTCCGTCAATGCTATGAAATTATTCTTCTCATAGACAAACCCGGATTGGGACATCATTTTTACTACTGGTGCCATTTTTGTGGGTATGAAGTTGCAGAGAAAATTGAGAGTTTTGGGAGAGAAGGAGAGTAAAAGTTTTTGAAAATTCAAGAAAGCGTAAAGTGAAAATAAGAAATCAAAAGGGCTTTTATACTTTCTCAAATTAAAACATAAAGAAAATGATCAAACAATATTTTGGGTAAATTACAGCCGTTTAAGAATTAAAGTAAAACTGTAGGTATTCTAAAAACTACCCGTTAATACATATACATACAGCTGAATACATGTATCAACGAATTAGAGAATAGAATCAACGACTGTGATTCACTTGAATCGACTGATGTGACACTTCAACGGATAAGGAAAACTGTCATCCATTGAAGAGTAACACAGTTTTATCCATCGAAGGATAAAATTTCCAGAATTGTATTTGTCTTTCAACGGATAATGGACATCCGTTGATAGAAATTTTTTGGCTTTCAACGGATAGGGAATATCCATTGATAGAATAAACTTTACTTAAAGCCAACTTTGCTCTTGCAACAAATTCATTTCAGGCTGCATGAAAAATTACAATTTGGACATAAATTTAAGAATAATTAAGCATACCTAGCTCACTTACCAACCTTGTGAATGTTGATTCATCAAGTGGCTTGGTAAATATGTCTGCAATTTGTTTTTCACTTGGAACAAAATGAAGTTCCACTGTACCATTCATCACATGTTCCCTTATAAAGTGGTATTTGATGTCAATGTGCTTGGTTCTTGAATGCTGCACTAGATTTTTAGTAATGGCAATGACACTTATGTTGTCACAGAATATTGGAATTTTGTCAACATTTAGCCCATAGTCAAATAGTTGATTCCTCATCCATTATATCTGTGCACAACAACTACCAGCAGCAATGTACTCAGCCTCTGCTGTTGATGTAGAAACATAATTTTGCTTCTTACTAAACCATGACACAAGCTTATTCCCTAGAAATTGACAGGTGCCAGTTGTACTTTTTCTGTCTATTTTGCAACATGCATAATCTGCATCTGAGTAGCCAATTAGATCAAAACCAGACTCTCTAGGGTACCAAATTCCTAGATTTGGAGTCCCTTTGAGATATCTGAAAATTCTCTTAATAGCACCTAAGTGAGATTCTCTAGGATCAGCTTAAAATCTAGCACAAAGACATGTAGCAAATATTATATCAGGTCTAATAGTAGTTAAATATAGAAGTGAACCAACCATGCCTCTATACCTTGTAATGTCCACAGACTTTTCAGCCTTGTTTAATACAAGCTTAGTGGCAGTGGCCATGTGAGTTTTTGCAGATGAACATTCCATTAAGTCAAACTTCTTTAAAAGATCATAAATATATTTAGTTTGACTAAAGAAAATTCCACCACTAACTTGTTTAACTTGTAAAACAAGAAAATAAGTTAGTTCTCCCATCATGCTCATTTCATATTTTTACATCAAATTAGCAAACTTTTTATAAAGTTTATCATCTGTAGAACCAAATATAATATCATCTACATAAATTTGAACAAGTATTGTAGAGCCATTAACATTTCTAAAGAAAAGAGTTTTGTCAACAGTACCTCTAGTGAAGTGATTATCTAGAAGAAATTTTGACAAAGTCTAATACCAGACTCTAGGTGCTTGCTTTAGTCCATAGAGTGCTTTCAACAGATGATACACAAGGTCTGGAAAATTTGGATCTTCAAACCCTGGAAGTTGACTCACATAGACTTCTTCCTCTAATTCTCCATTCAAAAATGCACTCTTGACATCCATTTGATAGACTTTGAAACTGGCATGGGCTGCATAGGCTAGAAAAATTCTGATGGCTTCAAGTCTTGCAACAGGAGCAAATGTCTCATCAAAATCTATTCCCTCTTGTTAAGAGTAGCCCTTGGCAACCAATCTAGCTTTATTCCTTATAACAATGCCATTTTTATCCATCTTGTTTCTGAACACCAATTTTGTGTCCATAGACCTCTTGTTCTTTGGCTTGGGTACCGGCTTCCATACTTTGTTCCTCTAAAATTGGTTTACCTCTTCTTGTATTGCTAAAATCCAATCTGGATTTAATAGAGCTTCTTCCACTCTCTTAGGTTCCTCCTGTGATAGAAAGCTACTGTATAGACATTCATCTTGAGTAGCCCTTCTTGTTTGCACTTTAGATGTCGCATCACCAATGATCAGTTCAAAGGGATGACTCTTGGTCCATTTCCTTTGAGGTGGTAGATTAGCTCTAGATGAGGTGGCCTCAGTATTGTCATGATGTGAGATATAGTGTTGATTAGTTGAGACTCCCCCTGAGTTGTTGGTCCTTTGCAGGGAACTAGGAGTTCTATTAATTGATGATCTGATTTGATTATCCGTTGATGAACTATGATCAACGAATGCTCCATTATGTACTTCAACGGATGATGCACTTTTTCTTTCAATGGATGCTGCATTACTTCTGTCAATGGATGATGAGTTATGACTTTCAACTGATGCAGCATTTTGTGCAATATCCAAAGGCAAATTTTGAGTCCTTTTTGAAGAGTCTTCTCCATCATTCTCATCTTCACTGTCATCACAATATATCTCAATGTTATCAAATTTGAGTCCTTCATGGTGACCCTCATCTGTTAGTCCATCAATCTTTTTATCATCAAACACAACATGCATAGATTGCATAACAATGTTGGTTCTTAGATTGTAGACCCTATATGATTTTCCAGCAGAATAACCAACAAATATCCCTTCATCAGCCTTTGCATCAAACTTGCCTATGTGGTCAGGTTGATTCCTTAGAATGTAGCATTTGCAACCAAAGACATGAAGGAAATTTAAAGTTGGTTTTCTTCTCTTGAATAATTGATAGGGAGTCATGCCTTTTTCTTGATTAATTAGAGAAATATTCTAAGTGTAACATGCACATTTAACAGCCTCAGTCCAAAAATATGTTGAGAGTTTTGACTCTTCAAGTATTGTTCTTGCAGCTTCAATTAGTGATCTGTTCTTCCTCTCCACCACACCATTTTGTTGTGGAGTCCTTGGAGCTGAGAACTCATGCATGATCCCATTTTCTTCACTGGACAACCTAATGGTAAAATTCTTGAACTCAGTTCCATTGTCACTCCTGATATTCCTTACTTTGAAATCTGGATGATTGTTGACTTGCTTGATATGATTGATAATGATTTCACTAGATTCATCCTTTGAACAAAAAAAATAAGTCCATGAAAACTTTGAGAAATCATCTACAATCACTAGGCAATATCTTTTTCTTGAAATTGAAAATACATTGACTGGTCCAAAAAGATCCATGTGTAGCAGTTGTAATGGTTCATCAATTGCTGATTCAAGCTTCTTACTGAATGATGCTCTCTTTTGCTTTCCTTTCTGACAAGCATCACACAGTCCATCCCTTGAAAATTCCACTAGAGGCATTCCTCTAACTATGTCCTTTTTGACTAGATCATTCATTATCTTGAAATTCAGATGGGACAGCTTCTTGTGCCATAGCCAACTTTCAACTTGACTTGCTTTGCTGAAAAGGCAAGTGATTGATTCTGCATCTGTAGAGTTGATGTCAGCCAAGTACACATTCCCTTTTCTAACTCTAGTTAGAACCACTTTGTTGTCCTTCTTGCTGGTAACAACACAGGCTTCAGAATTGAAGGAAACAATATTCCCTCTGTCACATAGTTGACTGATGCTCAATAGATTGTGTTTGAGACCATCAACTAGTTCAACTTCATCAATGATGACATTTTCCTTTGAAATCAGGCCATATCCCATAGTAAACCCTTTGCTATCATATCCAAAGGTTATGCTAGGGCCAGCTCTCTCCTTGAACTCTGTGAGCAGGGTGGAATCTCCTGTCATGTGCCTTGAACAACCACTGTCCAAGTACCATAGATTCCTTCTTTTTCCCTGCACACAACAAAATCAAATCAAGTTGATTTTGGTACCCAAGTTTCCTTGGGTCCAGCCTTGTTAGTCTTTTTCCTAGACTTCACACTTTCTGCACCTTTTGACTTAGGTAACTTTGGGTCAACCTTGGTCTCAGATGTAGATGGTTGAAGTGTAGGGTTAGTCATAGAATCATTTAACACATTTGGTTGAATTTGATAAGGCATGGATTGTGCAAACATGTTATTCCATATAGGCATGTTGTATGGAATTTGAGGCATACTAAATGCAGCAAAATAAGGATTATTAACATATGGCATGTTTGCAAAATGTGCATGGGGATTCTGTTGAGACAGAACAGGCATGACATGCAATGGTGATATAGACATGTTAGGCATGGAAGCAGTTAAAGGCATGTGAGCATTCTTAACATATTTGCAGTTAGCAGATAGATGATTAACACTACTACAATGCACACAACCTTTTCTAGGAGCATACTTATCAGGTGTGTAGTTGTTATGTTTGTTAATCCCTACCTTCCCATTTCTATTGGATTTTCTTTTAGTTTCCTTTTTATCCTCAACCAAATTAAGTCTATTCTTCAACTGATCTAAAGTCATGTATCCTATATTCACCTTACTAGCATCTTTGGATGTGCTAGCTTCTTCTTTGACAAAGTTCTTAGAAATTAAGCAAAATTTCTTATTGAGATTTTTTAAATTATCCTTTTTAGAATCATTTTCCTGTTTCAACTGATGAGCCTTCAACGGATGTTCCTTTTCTTCCTTCAACGGATGACTTTCATCATTCGTTGATTCCACATCCGTTGACAGTCCATCAACTGTTTCCATTTTCTTTTTGTTTTTCTTCCAGGCATTCTCACAGAATGATTCAATTCCTTGAACTTTGACAATTTGAGCACTAACATCCCTAGATGTTTTCCAGGCCTTTATTACCTCTTGCTCATATTCTAATTGTTTAGAAAGAATTTCAACTTTCTTAAAAGACTCTTCTAGTTCATTCTCAACAGACAAGCATTTGATTTTAATCTTTTCAAGCTCAATCACCTTACCCTCTAACACAACATTCCTATCACTTAAGAACATATTATTCTATTTAATTCTCATGTTCTATTTAGTCAGTGATTTAAGGGAAACACGTAAATGATACAATTCAGTAGACATATCATTTATAGCTTCACTGCATTCATCTTTAGAAAGCTGTGAAAGGTCAGTAGTGATTACCTGGTTGCTTGATGAACTAGTTTCATTCTCATTAGAATTAGCCATCAGTGCTAAGTTGACATACTCCACATCATCATCTTCATTGGCTCCATCAGCTGCCCAGTCATTCTTATGAGTCAGAAAAGCCCTTTCCTTTTGTTTGAGCAACTCAAAATATTTCTTCTTGTAATCCACTTTCTCAAATTTCTTCTTATTAGAAGTTAGCTTTCTCCACTCACTTGTAATGTATCCACTTATGCCACTGTTATAACACTTGAACTTTGACTTGTCCACCATGTTCTTGTTTGGCTTAGTGGCTCTAGTGTTTTTCCTGAATTTCATCTTTGCAAATCTTCTGGACAGAAAAGCTAGATGTTCATCAACTCCATTAGAGTCATCTTGACTAGAATTGTCTTCATCTTCAGTTACTTGCTCCTTTCCCTTGCTTCATTCTGATTTGCTTGTGCCAATTTTGAGACTTGGCATTGTCTTGACTTCATTCCTGGTTTCATTTCTCTCATCTTCAGCTACAAGTGCAACTGAACCACTCTTTTTCTTTCCCTTCTCCAATAGCTCATCTTGCTCCATCTCAAGCTCATAGGTCTTCAAAATTCCATATAATCTTTCAAATGTGAAGTCCTTGTAATCTTGAGAGTGCCTCAGTGAAACAGTCATAGGTTTCCATTCCTTTGGTAGAGACCTTAGAAATTTTAAGTTGGAATCCTTAACTTGGTACACTCTGCCATACAACTTCAATCCATTTAACAGTTTTTAAAATCTATTGAAAGTATCATTCAATGATTCTCCTTCTTCAGAATGAAAATATTCATACTGTTGAATGAGAAGCTGCATTTTGTTCTCTCTAACTTGCTCAGTACCTTCACAGATGAGTTGTACAGTATCCCAAATTTCCTTAGCAGAGAGGCTGTTAATGACATTATGAAATATGTCTTTGTCTAGGCCATTAAACAGAATGTTCATGGCCTTTTTATCCTTGTGAACCTCTTCAATATCTTCAGGATTCCATTCTGCTCTTAGCTTGGGAATAGACTGTCCAATAGCAACTGTGGTAGTAGCAACTGTGGCCACTTTATGAGGGATGTGAGGACCATTCTCAATGCAGTTTATGTAGCTTTCATCTTGAGAGAGAAGATATAGATGCATCTTTACTTTCCAGTGATGATAATTATCCCTTTCCAAGACTGGAATCTTCACTCCAATATCCTTCTTACTCATGGTGTTAGTAGAATAGATCTTTACACTCTTTGTATGTCAAGAGCTTACTCTGGTACCGATTGTTATTTCTCAAGGAACTAATAATGAGATTTATAGAAGGGGGGTTGAATGTAAATCTTAAAACTTTTTTAAGTTTTGAGCAGTTTGTAAAAGCTAAGTGTGTGAAGAACAAATGTGTATGAATTGCTTTGTGCAGGTGCAGATAGGTGTATATTCAAGAACACAAATGTAAAGAACACAAAGGCTTTAAAAACTTTTCTGGTGAATTATTGTTCCACCAGATATGTATATTTCAGAAAATCTGTGATACAAAGAATTGTACACATCTGTTTCCTAGTACAAACTAGATGATTTTCTCTCTAAATTTTTCTAAACAGCTCTGGAAAATTCACTTCTAATTACTAGCTGCAACTTGGTTTATATTCCACCAAGTTTACAAGTGAAGACAAAAATAAATTCAATTATAAAATTGGGCTTCACATGTTTCTTCTTCATTTCTCTTTCCAATGCAATCCAAGGTAAATTGTGAATCTTTGAATACTTCCTCGTTTGCACCAGAATGGAAATGCTGCTCTTTCTTTGTTTCTCCCAAGAGGCTACCACATTCCAATTGTCTCTGTCAACCCATGTGCCTCTGTCAGCTTATGAATTGTCACTATCAACTGCTATGGAACTGAGCATCCGTTGAAGCTTTCATCCGTTGATGACTTTATCCGTTGATGCTCTTATCCGTTGATGCACCTATCCGTTGATGCTTTAGCAGTTGAAGCTTTATCCGTTGAAGCACTCATCCGTTGATGGATGTTATCCATTGAAGCTTTAGAGACATCCGTTGAAGCTTTGTTTCTCATCCGTTGAAGGCCTTTAATTTATCAGTTGATACTACTTCACTTTTATAAAATTACAAGGCATGAAATATTTACAATAAGCCCTCCTATTTGCATATCCACTAGTAGTCAACATGACTTATAATTTCCTACAACTTCTAAGAATTATAGCTTGAATACAAAGACTGGAATGTGCTACAATACTAAACTTATTTCTAAGTAAAGCTACTCCATCAACGGATAGCCAAAGTGGTCTTATCCGTTGAGGCTACAAACACTAGTTTTCTACTTAAGTGTTTTGTTTAACTTATCATCAAACTAATACACATATATTCCTAACAATCATGCGCACACATAATACTCTTTAATCTTTATCGGAGATTTGTAATTGGAGAAAAAATGATCATAGATTTAAAAAGCAACCCGTCATCCTATAAGGTACCGTCTTCTAACAGTATATGTTGTTGGGATTAATTTTAATCTAAACATATATTTTTTTTATTTTTTTTTTGTGTTTGAATAAGTCATCTGATGTGTGACCGTTGTGCTGAGACTTGGTCATTAGGTAGTTACATTGGTTTAGGAGAGTTGCTTAATAATCATGAGATAAACTAGGACATGTTCTCCTAGTTTTTAGAATCTCAGTTAGCTGTAGCTATATGTATTGGTTTCCTTCTCCATTTTAAATTAAATTCAACTTGGCAAGCTTTCCATAACAGTTAATCGAGCTGTTCTATTAATTACTTTCATTTTATCTCTAACATCTGGTATCAGAGCAATGTTTGAAAAGGTCTGGCAAAAGTGTCTCCCCAGGTGGTGGAAGAGATTATTATACAATAGATAATCGTATCGTGCGAGATAGAAGCCAAGTGAAGTGTTTCAACCGTGGAGGTTATGGTCACTTCGCAGTAGAATATCGAAAACCAGTGAGATTTAAACAACAAAAGGGTAAGGTAAATTTGACTTAGACAAGTGACAATGAACCAGCGTTGCTCATGGCCATGTGTGATGACAATGTGCTTGCGTTCACTGAGGTAAAAGACGCGTACAACAAGGAAGTGGAAGAAAATATATGGTATCTTGGCAATGGAGCTAGTAACCATATGGCAAAGCATAGAGAAAGATTCGAGAGTTTGGATAGAAAAATAAAAGGCGAGGTGAAATTTGGAGATGGTTCTAAAGTGAAAATAGAAGGAAAGGGGTCAATTCGAATTGATTGCAAGAACGGAGAAACTAGAATTCTACAAAGAGTATATTTTATCCCTATACTCCAAAATAACATCATTAGTCTCGGGTAATTGTCTGAAGAAGGAAACATAGTGGTTATAGATGAAGAAAATTTGTGGGTTTACGATAGCTATGGGAGGCTGTTAATGCAAGTGAAAAAAGCCACATCGAGGAAGCACAACAACAGTGTCTCTTAACAAAGGATGAAAAGGAAGCATGGTTGTGGCACCAACGACTCAGACATGTAAACTTTAATACTATGTAACTAATGTCAAAAAACCGCATGGCTCGTGGATTTCCCACTGTCATCAAATCGGAAGAGCACTGCCATGGCTGCCTTATGTCAAAGCAAACACATAAGTCTTTCCCGTCTCAAACCAATTTTTCTGTAACAGTTGCTTTGGAATTAATATATATGGATCTTTGTAAGCCCATCACCCCTGCCAGACCAGCTGGTAATCGATATATCTTGTTGATTGTCGATGATTTTACACGTATGATGTGGGTATATATGCTTAAAATAAAATATGAGGTTTTGAGTAAAAACTATTTCCTACCCCCGCTCCATGACAATTCTACCCGCTCGCTCTCAGCTCTTAAACAATGATTTATTTTTTTCGACAAAATTATAATTAACCGAACTCATATTTTAAAGTACTATTCGATTTGATTTTTCTCAGATTTTTTTTCTATTTTTGTTAATTCTATAGTATTACATGATTACTCTACAATGATGATATTTATAATATTAGTGATTCCGGTGGTGGTGTGTGGTGATGATGAACATGATGTGATTTTATTGTGGTGGAGAAAATTGTAGGAGGTGGTTGAAGTGTTTAATTTTATTTAGTGTTGATTGTTTGTGATTGGTGATGATTAATGATGATGATGATGATGCGGTGATTACATTGGTATAGTGGACAGAGTTAGTAACCATGACCGGATCTGGTGGGAGAAGATAATAGCTGAATCTGGTAATTTTTAATTGCCAGTGGTGAATTTTCATTTTTTTGTGGTAATTTTTCATTTTCCGGTGGTGATTTTTGCTTTGACGGTGATGATTTTATATTTGACGGTGGTGATTTTCTTATGATCGCCGGAGGTGGTGGTGGTCGAAAATGATGGACGCCGGAGGTGATGGTGGGTAATGGGTGGTTGAATTAGATAGAAGATAATGAAATATTAAATTATTAAAATATTAAATAAATTGTGAGGGATCAATATGATGTATTTAAGTAAGTGGATAAGATTAGATCTCATATCTCACAATAGTGAGGTTCTCACTAGAGCAAGACCCTTATTATATATATTAAATATATTTTCATCAATTTTTTAGAGAAAAGGGTTGAATGCATATCCGTTCACCAACATCCATATCTATTTCTCTCCATTTACCCATATATTCCTCCCTTCATATTCACTAAACTTTTTTAATAACCTTTTTAAGGTGATGCCGGTGATAGGCAATAGTGTTATAATGGTTGTGTTTAATATGTAACAACTCTGTATTAATTTTTAGTAATTTTTACAATATAAATTACTGATTTTTATAGCACAAATTAATGATTTCTGTAATATAAATTAGTGATTTTAGTGTTTACCCGATGTTTCAGTAATTTGTGTAATATAAAATAGTGATTTCAGTTTAATCTCAGAAGGGTTTGTGAACAATTTATGTATTTATGAAAAAGTTTTAGTATTTATGCGTTTAATTATGATAAATCGATGGTGGAAGAATGAAGGAGTATCTGATTAGTTTTTTGTGTATATATTGTATGAATTATATTACGACTAATGATAAATGAGAATACTGGGCTAACAAAAGGGATGATGCTGGGTGCTGACAAAATTTTTAATGAGCTAAGCCTTAGTTTCTAGTTTTTATTTTATTGCAGTTTCTATTTGAACAACATATATATATATATATATATATATATATATATATATATATATAGAAACAACCTTATAATAGAAACTAGAAATTAGCCTAATCCTTTTTAATTAAAATGGCACAGCCCATTAAAAGAATAAACGCTTGATATAAATACAGTAACGATAATACCATCTCATCTCTGATCACCATCTTTATCTTCCATCACAACTAGTTAATCAAACCCACCATCTCCGATCTACCTCCGTCATCATCTCCGATATACCTTCGTCTGCCACCATGACCTAAAATTAAACTTTCTGATCCATCTTTAATCTCTATTTATACTACATAAATCAGTAACTTGTATAATATGAAATAATGAGATGATGAGAGTTGAATGTATAGGCCGCAAATGTGTTGGTGAGTGAAGTTTTGAATGATTACTGTGAAATAGGAGGGGGATATACGAAACATAAAATCATTGACTATTATAAAAAACAACCAACAATTTTCAATAAAACTCACTAAGATATGAAATTTGAACATGATATATGAACATAAATATCGAATTTTATGATATAATTCACCAGATTCACACCGGATTCCCATTACCAAAAATGGTGAAGTGAGGTTAATAAAATAAGCACAACTGAACCCAAACATCATGTCCATGACTTTGGAAGCAAGAGAATTAACAGAAGTTACAATTGTTCCTGGCACCATATCACCATATCTCTACATTTCTGGTCTAGCAACTTCCCTAAGTGGACAACACTATCTACTGGTAAGCCAGAACTCTTACCCATGCAATCCTGATCGGCACAACCAATGCCTTTAACATGAAAAAAAAGTTCAAAACATTATTATGGTAAAATTTGAATGGTAGTGATCTTCGTCAACATGGCAAAAGTTTGTGAACTGAGTCGACTGGATCTATTCATATGATTAATATCAGAGCTTCAGATAACGATAAAAGATTAAAGCAATTAAGATATGTTCATTGAAAAATGAAAATGGGATAGAACAATACAAGTGGTCGTGACCATTTTTTTTACCTATTAGAGGTTCCATTTTTTACGGATACTATTTTTTGAGAGGGAATAGTAATTTTCAGATTCAAAGCTATATCTAAATATAAAATATGAAATCAGTTTGTCATTTTGATTGATAATGTTTAAAGCTCATTATTTATTAAAAATATGCTTATTACAATAGGAAAGAGAATAAATTGATGATGAATTGATTGATAACATAAAAATGGAATGTGTAAGGTTGATTTAACCTTAAAGGAAATAAAATCTCAATACATAAAACATATTTAAAATAAAATGAAAATAATAATGTACAAATATGTATATATAATAGTATATTGTATTAATAAATATACTACCCCTGTATACAAATCAAGTACATCTATTGTAACTCACAACAAAATCTGGACCCCTTGATTTTAAATCAAATGAATGATGATTAAAAGTTGTCTCTAGTTCTCCAACTAAGCAGGGCTCTCTTTTAAAACCCTCCCCTATACCTCCCCTTTATATAAATAAATAAATAAATATATATATATATATATAGGCTCATGGTCAAATAAAAATCAATCTTAAATAAAAAATAGCCTCCATCCATAAAGCACATATTTATATTATTATTTTCAACTACCCCTCCCCTATCCACTACAACATCTCTTCTCCCGACGTCCCACCTCTTCCTCGACCATGCAGCCATCATCTCCCATCATCTCCGATCAAACCCACTCACTCACCTCATTGACCAAATTTTCTTGCTCCTTCAATAACACATTTTGTTAGAAAATAAATTTGCGAAAAATAAAACTTTTGAAAAATAAAACTTTTGGTTATATATGTGTATTGATGTGTCAACTTGGCAAACAATAGGAAAAATGAAAATTTGAAGGGAGAGTAATTATTGCTTGCCATAGCAAAATAAAGTGTATAGAGCTAGTGAGAGAAAAAAATAATAGAGAGAATAACAAGGTATGTGTTATAAGACTGTTAACTTGTAAAACTCCTATCTCACAAAAAAATGCAGAAATGCAGCACCTTTCATAGGCTCATGAGCTCATCAGGACCCGTGCACTCATGAAATTCAAGAAAAGGCAAAGGATATAGAGCTGAAAACAAGCCTCCCACCAAGGTAACTACAGACGTTATACAATGAATCTAGACTAAAATTTGAAAGTCAAAAATTAAATTTTTTATTACATCAGTTTTGATTTTGAAAGAAATAATCACACACACAAAATGTGAATAAACAATTATTTTGAATATATTCACATATAATTTCTTAACATATTTCTTGGTCTCATTGTCTTGATACAGACTATCAATAAGTCTTCTTCCGTCTATAGCTAAATTTTGTCACAAACATTATATCACTCATGTCTCTTTATAGACATTTTCATAATGTCATATATGCTCATTGTTATGTTTGATTGTCAAGACTATATCTAAGTATTAGTTTATTTTTTAATTTGTGTGTTTTGGGTCAAAAAGTACATGACTAATAGTGCTCCTGAGTCATACTTTAAAAATTTGCATTCTTAGGCTGATAAAGTTAATATTAAAGTATGTTACTTTAATTTTTCAATTATTAAAAAAGTTAAATTTGAAATGGCTTCATTAAATAAGAAAAAAAAGACAAAATGAATGTGATCATGTCCACTCTCTAAATCCATTCTTTATATACATTATACACATATCTACAAACATATACAAAGTCATAGCTAAAAGTTCTTATTAAACTTGCTTTTAATAAATTATTATATATTAAATTGATTTTCATCAGTTTTACAGAGAAAAGGGTTGAATACAAGTGGAAGGACTGAATTTGTGAGACAGTGATGACCTTAGCAGAAGATGTATTCTGGAAAGTCTGCAGAATTATTAAATGTGCCCTCAAATATGTTTTGTGTTGCATTAATGTATCCCACAAGCTAACTATGTTTAGCATTTTCTTGGTATGTTTTATCTGCAAAAATAAAAATATGAAAATTAATTAGAGCCAAGAATATAAAAACATAAAGGAGTATATGTGAAGCATGTACCTAGGCAAAAGGCTCATAAAATAATATTTTTTCCCCACATATCTCTGAATTGGTTAGTAGAAGGTAAAACTAGCTTCCTCACATTTAACTTCATTAGCAATTTCTCCAAAGAGTACCCCTGTACACATATTTTTAGTTCAGAATAAAAGATACTTAATAGATGAAATTTGTAACCGTTAAAATTTTAACCATAAAACATTATTTCTATCATTAGAAATAATACTATATATGTTGAATTTTATTGTGTTGTTGATATTGTTGTGCTCTATTCTAGATTTGGTACTAAAATAACATTCACTAATGATAACACGGTTATAATAGTAAAGTATAACATCTAGAAGTTGGAAGGAATATAGGTTCTAAGAAATTCATCTTTCTTTCAAGTAGCACCATTTTCAATAATAACAAAAAAATCAATTACAATAATTTTAAAACAAGGACCAACACAAATATAATTATAGCATAAATTTAGAAATAATTACCTGAAAATTATTGTCCATGAGAAAGATGATTTGTGATTTGTGGAGCACTTTCTTCATTGTTTCCTGTAAATATTTTATTAATTAAAAAAATATAGTTCACAAAGAATATCATGTATGTATACACAAAATTAAGGGAGAGGGGAGAGAAAGAGCTGTTTACACCAATAGATAATCCTCTTGGGCGGCCTGATTTCATCACTAAAACTATCTTTAATTTTCATACCAAATTGTTTATATAAGACATAGAAACTTGTATGCTTTATATATTATCTGTTGTGTGGGTTTTAAACAGGTGTATATGAGTAGAAACTTTTAGATGACTAGATGTACATATATATGAATTGAAACTTCTAGATGTAACTAGATGATACATAACAGGTTGTACAGGATAAAATAATATTTTTAAAAGAGTAGATACTTCTAGATTTTACTAGATGTAATATAAGAGGCCGGCCCTTTCTATTCAGAAATTATTAGTAGCCCACTGGTATAGCATCTTACTAGAGCTTTTTAAAATTTTTTTAAGTTAAAACTACTGTAATTTTATTTATATTTATTGAAGCTGATATTTGAAGAATCTATTCTAAATATTTTAACTTTGTGTTTTAGTTTATCATGTTTCTGTAATACCTGTAAAAATCTTACATTAGGTAATACGAGTAATATTAATGGTAAAATACCACTAATATTTTAGCTTTATTCAATTAAACTAGAATAAAAAATTTCTTACATAATTTTTATAGAAAATAAGAAGTAGCATATAATTAAAAAAAAATCTTTTTTTGCAAAATCATATAGGTATAAGTTTACCAAACACTAAATTTAAATCATATAAGAAAAATGTAAAGTGGATAATTTGTCTTTTTTCTACATACCAGTAATGATTGTATTAAATTAAGATGAATTTTTAGCATGTCCTAATTAGCTAAATATTGAGAATAATCACTATGAAAACATGACAAAATCAAATCGTAAAAAATGGTCGGTTATACGTAGAATTGGCATGTTTTGAATCTTAAAACTGACCACAGGGTGTGGTCGGTTTTAACTTGGTCCCAGTTGGTTAGGTTTAGCACTCACAATCAACCAACATATGTGGTGGGTTACCTTATTTTAAATTTTCGTAAAAGAGGGTCTTTTTTACAACTGTCAACACGTGCCACACGTGGCAACCCGTGTTTGTTGATGTCAACAAAACCCCACCGATAACGGTCGTTTATGACAATAAGAAACAAGTGTGAATGAAATCATAACAATCCCAAAATTTAAAAGAAAATCACCAAAAGTTAAAAGTAATCTCAAAAATTAAAATCAAATCATCAAAAATTTAACGCAAACCAATAAATTTTTAACAACTTTCACCAGATATATAAAAGAAAGCATAAAATTTCCAAGATACAAATTATTGGGTGAGAATGCTCTGCTGGAAAAGGGCGTCAGGATTTTCCGTAGGTCAGGATCTGCATGGCGTCATGATGTAGACAAACATCAGGATATCTCTGGTTGTTAAGATAATAGAATAAATCAGTATCAATTGATTCATATATAGTTCCATTTTTGGAGGAGATATTTATTGCGAGTTCCTGATTTATAAGAACACAACTATTGATTAGGATATGAATGAAAACATGATAATCTATCTTATCACATATCTTGTAATTGCTTGATTAGCTGTGTAATATATAAACACAGAATAGGTTATCATTTTGATTAACTTTTATCTCGAGAATCATTGTGATTCTAAAAAATAGATCAAGCGGGAGGATGGCTTCTATCAAGAATATTAGAATTTCTTGAGAGAGTTTGTAACAGTTTTATCATATTAAATAAATTGTTACTGATCTTACATCCTGATTTTGATTCACTGGAATAATTTTATCCAGCCTTCCTTAAATAATTATATCTTTACTGGGTAACACAAATTAATCACTTAAAAACTTTCCACATAAGCATTCAGAAATCATAAAACTTCAATCCACTAATCAACATACACCAACTATCATCAAATCCAAAGCTCACATCTTCTAGTACTTTCATCTCCATATTTCATACACTATTTATATAAAGACCAAACTCATAAAAATAATTGTGTTCTTGAGAGTCAATCTTCAATGTCATCATTTCACTTTATATTTTAGATTGTGTTACCGAATTGGTGGTTTTCTGATGAAAAGAGATAAAAGGTCAAACAAGATAATTAATAAGATGGGAAAAAGATAATTAAGAAAAAAGATATGTGAAATTAAAAAGAGAGAGAGAGAGATATGCAAGATGGACGAGAATGAAAGAGAGATCGAAAGTGGTTTTAATAATAATTGACCAAAAAGTGGGGGGATTAGGATGGGAGAGATAAAAAAAATATAAGCATACATATGTGACTTTGATGGGTCCCAATTAAAAGTTAATATAAAAATTGGGTGGTTGAGATTATGTCTCGGTTCTTATTTAAAGTAAGGGACTATCTTGTCTATATATATGTGTTTGCTTGTGTGTATAAGCACAAAATATTTTTTATATTAGATATATTTATTTAAGAAATATTTAAAATTGATCGAGACAGTCATAACTGACCTCTGTCAAAATGGACACATTAGTCGTTTAGTTTAGTAGAAAAAACAAATGACATAATCGACTATAGTAAAACCGACCACCTCTAAGAAAGATGGTCGGTTTTAAATATAAATGTGGTATGTTATGTAGTCTGATGGTCGGTGTTCTGGGCAACCAAATGGCAAAAAATGGTCGGTTATGTAAATTTTCGGTCGGTTTTCTGGTAATTAGATTGGAAAAAGCGAAAAATTGATTATTTCCTATTACACAAATTAAAACACCCATTACAAATATTTTACATGCATAATAAATTACAATAATTTGTACACAATTACCAATCTCCATATTACAACAACAACTACTGCTACAAATTATAATTATATACACCAAATATTCTATACGCATATTTCATCACTGACTTTAACAAAACATAAAACAATAGTTCTACATATAAAGTTATTTAGTATACAACATCGTCTTCGTCCTCATCATAGTCAACTCTTTTTTTTTCTTCCTTGTCCTCATCCTTATCATTTTCATTGTCCTCATCATCATCTTTCTTGTCCTCATCATCATCTCCTTCTTTTTCATCTTCTGCTTTTTCTTCTTCATCTTCTTCTTCTTCTTGATTTTCATGGAGAATGAATGATATTCGTACATATTTTATGAAACCGATAAAGAGTACGAATGAATCCCCGATATTAGATCTGATTTCTTGAAAAAAGTCCTCAATTTCATTTGTTACAATGGTAGATTCATTTACCTGATGATTTTTATATTTTACCATTGTGTATAATTTGCTTCGTGGATTGAATATACTAGGGGCATAATGTACTTGAGAGTCTTGACTAGATAAAATAAAAATCTGAGAAGACCTCAATCTTATAGTCATGTCAATCATTACCACTCGATTCCTATCAACCATCACACCATTACCTATGCTATCAAACCATATACAATTGAACAATTATACATGTTTGTTTTCTTGATAAATGAGTCTCACACTTTCTTATAATTAACCGTAATATTCAAGATTATTACTGTATGAAGTGCATTTAACAACACTACCATAACCGGATGTGGATGTCATTGAAAATTTATATCCATTAACTTGACAAGTCTAGAAAGTGATGACTTTTTGTGCCAGTTTTTTAAGAAAGTCTCTAAAATGAGGTCCCTCTACCTCATCTTTCTCAACCTAATAATAAGAAAAAAACAAAAAAAACAAATTTTATTACAAAAGTTGAAATTTTGAATCAAGGTTGTTAAATTCAATAAATGCCTTTTTCTGTAACCAAGTTTAAATCGGATTTCGATAATATAATCTAAATCTTAAGGCGTTGTCTCTGAATGTTGTCTCATAACATGATTTTGGTAGCATAAATATTATGAAAATATGTTTATTTCAAATTCTTTGGGTAAATTTTTTGTAACTCTAGATAAGGTTGAAGTTCAAGAGAATTTAGAAGAATGTAATCTTCTGCTAGTTTGCGTTCATCAGTCATGTATCGAGTTCATTCTTTGCCAAGAGATTTAACCATATATTTGAATACTTCTAATATATCCGAATTTTGTACATCAAGCAAAACTTTGTTACCACGTGCTTTATCGTGATTAGAGTCGGAGGCAAAGTAAAAAACAAATATTAAGAATATCTTCCTCCATTTACCGTTGAGCAATTGAACCCTCAACAAATGTTAAGATACACTTGACATCCCATATTTTCTATACCCGACCAACCACCTATCATACTCATAGCGGGATGGTCACTAAAAGGCCACATAAGAGCCACTCTCATTGTAAAAATTTGTTTCAGGGTTTGATCATATGTTACCACTTCGATATTCCACAATATCTTCAATTCATCAATGAGAGGCCTTAGACAAACATTAATATATTTTCCAATACTATTCGGAGTTGACACTATATCGGTCTTAAATATATAGGGTTTTTAACACACATTAATGATATAAGATTATAAACAACTACTACCAAGGGCCACATGCTATATATTTTTTCCCGGTAGAGCCAAAAGGATTGAAACTATCGGTCACAAGGCCAAGCCTTATATTTTAGATCTCTTTAGCAATTGATGGATATCGAAGGTCAAAATTTTTCTAGTCTTCTCCATCTCTGGGATGACTAATTTATCTTTCACATCTCAATTCTTATACCATCTCATATGATCGCATGTATGCGGCGACATTTATGAGCGTTGTAGTAGGTGAATCAAAGAAAATGCCTTCAGATTTTTTTTGGTATTTTTTTACCATCTTTTCTTAAAACGTCCCAATAACGATCTTCACCACATATATCACACACAATTTTATCCTTGTCATCTCTATAAAATAAGATACAATCATTCTCACACAAATCAATTCATATTCAACCCTCAAACCCTTCATAATCTTTTTAACATGATGATAAATTTCGGGAAACCTGTTTTTCTTTGGTATTACATCTGTAAGAAGTTTAAGTAAACTATCAAAAGCTTATTTTACTGCAATAAGATTAAGTTTTGAATTCCAATAATTTTGGGGTAAAGCTTAATCTTGTATATTTTATATTTGCGGGATAAAGAGGGGCTCCATTTTTCACAGTTACCTTATAAAGTTTTTACCCAACAATTTTGAATAGAAGCAAAAGTATTATTAACAACTTTTCTTGGGGAAGAGTCAATTAAAAGGTATATCAACAATATTTTATTAAAAATGTCACTGAGTTAAAAAAAATCTTTATATCTAAATTTTCAGATCCATCGTGAATTAAAAAAAATATATATAATATCCTATATATAATACTATTAAAAATTATAGTCTTTAAATATTTCCAAAATATAATATCAATTACCAAAATGTAAAAAAATATTTTTTTAATTACATATTAAAGCCTATATTATAGTCCAAATATGTTATATCTTATGTTTATCTTAGGTGTTTTTAGTCATTAATAAAAACATAATCAAAATTAATATTCTTTTAAAATTCATAAAATTTATATATTTAAAGACGAACACACACACACAAAATATGTTCATAAAAATATGATCTCTCCATATAGGACCCCTAGTGGCCATGATATAAATTTTATCAAAGACAAAGATGTGCATTTTAATTATCATAAAAATTAATGCATTCCAGCTTTGCATATTAAGCACATTCACATTATTTCTACACTCATTTTTTAAGATCAAATCTAACAATTGTATGTTTAACTTTTAATTGACCCTAATTTTAATTTCAAAATTATATCCAAAAATTATATTTGGTAAAAATGTGCAAGATCTTATAATTTGTTAAAGATATTACTTTCATTTATAAACATAAATATAGCCAAATTTTGGCATATTTCAGCTTGCATATTCTTATCTTTGTAGCCTTTTCGAGCTCTATAGATCAAAGACACTACGATTTTGGATTTTAAATCATTAACCACAATGACATTAAAGAAAATTGTTGGCCAAGTACGTTACATGTACAAGTAAAACATTTTTACTTTACGTATGCACTTTGCACAGTATTTTTATTACCTTTGCATCTTCGATCCATAACATTTTCATTCACACATTAGTACATACGGCACAATCACTATGAGAAACAAGCAATCATATAACAGTTTTGCAACCTTGTGTGACATGCATAGTTACGGTCTGAAAGCACTTAAAGAAATTCAGGGCATTTTCAACCATTTAAATATCATTGCAACTTAATCCTCACAATCGGTGGAATTTAAAAGACTGTGTGTAAATTCAAACAAAATCGACTGAATTTAGACGCAGTCAAATTAGATTTTAAATTTTGGCTAAAAATCATATTTTGACACATAAATTCGATCATAATTGGTCAAATTTAAAATTTGGTTTGTGCCGGAAAATTTGACACCACTTTTTCAAAGCCAGTTTAAGCTGAACATTTGCCGCAAAAATGGCAAACAATTAATTTAGCTAAAGTTCATCGTAATGTAGTTAAAATTTCTATATTCAACCGCAAGTGGTTAAAAATATTAAAATTTAACCAATTGAGTTGAAAATATCTAAATCCAATTAAAATTACTTGATGATTATAAAATTCGACAAAGTTTTTTTAACACTCGAGTTGAGCGGGAAATTTTTCCCTCATTTTGTCAAACTTGACTCAAGTGAGATATGCCTCAAAAACAATATAAACTTTATTTATCTAAAGTTAATGGGAAAGGTTGAAAAATCTAAGTTAACTGAAAATGTTTATAATATCTACATTCGACCAAATTTAGTTGAAAATATCTAAATTCGACCACAAGTAGTTGATAATATCTAAATTCGACTAGGTTGCTTTGAAATATTTTTAATTTTATATATAATATTTTTAATTTATTTAATGTTACTACACATAATGAAAAAATATATTTAAATTAAAAATAACATCCATTAAAAGTACACTTATTTCTTGTAATCTAAGGTTCACGGTTTGATTTTCTTTCGCCCCCGTTATTTGTTAGAAAATATAAAGTGCGTGGCACTGAAGCCTAATTAGTCAAACAAAATACAATATTTTTTTGTAAAAATAAATAACTATTATAAAAAAATTATATTTTCATTTGTTTGCTTTTTTAAACAAAATTAAAATATATGTAAATATTTTGATCAAATTCAAAAATAAAAAATTTAACATTATCGAGAAGACATATTTAATACAATGTATTTTTCGAGATTAGTAAAAATCTTTTTATTAAGTCTAAGGAATTTGATAAATATGAAGTTTAGGGATATAGCATAAAGTTAAAGTTTTCATTTTTCTAAAATTAGTTTTGAATTAACCAAGTGTACGGATGTCGAGAGTTTACCAATTAAAATGTATATGCAAAGTTTTATTTTTTTCAATATTTATTCTTTATAAATTATACCAATTTTTTATATCAAAAACATAAGTTCGGTAATTTTGGTCATAAATATCTAAGTTCAAATGTTTCATGTTGTATTTTTAATTCAACCAGAGTTTATCAAATTTAGAAGTTTAAAAAAATTCGACTAAGTGTGGTCGAATTTAGCCATATCGTATATGTTTCCCCACGTTTGGTTAAATTTATAAATTCGATTGAAATTGGTTGAAAATACCCATGTTCCCACTTGAAACATTATTGTCCCTTTCTTTCCAATAGCCGTTTTCCTTATTCTTCTCCCACTTCCACCCGTTTCTCTCTTCTTTCAACATTTTTAGCTCATGTGATCATCATAAATTATAAAGTGTAATTATTTTCATTGTGAATGATCCAAATGTAATTATTTTTATTTTGAGTAATTTAATATGATAGCTTTTATTTGTTCATGTATATATGAAACGAATTTAAGTGCCTCGAATATTTTGGTAGAAATTGTACGATTATTATTTATTTTTTGTCGGCCACAATATTATGACATTGAGTTAAATTTATTGATAAAATTTGAGATAATATAATTTTTTAAAGTAATTATCTCAGAGATTATTTTTTATTTATATCAAAATATTTTTTTCTTACATACTTTGTACACATTTTGTAGATCGCATCCAATCGCAGTTGGGTTGGTTGACATCGGTATAATGTTGAGACAAAATATATAACTATAGAATAGAGATTTGGTGTGGATAATTTCATTAAATTTTCTATAGAACATTTTGAAGAATACGACAACGGCCTTATAAAATGTTTGTGTCAAATTTGCACTTCTAATTGGTTACAAATCTATCCCCAACATGTGGTAATAAGTTCTATGAAAATCCCAATATGGTGAAAGATGATTTATATCGATATGGTATTATGTAACGGTATAGTACTGGTTGTGATTGTCATGGAGAGAAATGTGTATCACAGGACGAAGTGGAGATCAGTTATGTAAATGCCAATCACAAAGATGATGATATGTATGAAACACATGATTATAATTTTGAGGATTTTGATCAAGATCATAATTAAACGGATTTTTTTACAAGATGGCTTCTGAACTAATTTATTCAAACAATGTCATTTTTACATCAGTGGAGTTCATAATGAAGTTTCTTTATTGGAAGAACAAGCATGATATTAGTAATATTAGCTTTTATGAGTTCTTTCACCTCATTGGGTTAGTATTTCCCGATGATCATAAATTTCTCAAGTACTACACCATGCGGAAGATTAATAAAGGGTTATATATAGAGTCTTAAAGTATTGATGCTTGCATGGATGATTCATATTATTTTATAAAAAAATATTAATAACACATATTATGATATATACGAAGAAGGCATATACGAAGTTCATGAGATTGTAGCGTGTATTCATGGCTGGGAAAACTGAAAAAATGTTTAAGAAGGCACTATAATAAAAAAGTAGTTGAAAGTCAATTAAGTCACTTTAGAGATGAATGAAAACAATTTGATCATAAATTTCAAAGATTTCAAAAGAGATTCGGCATGCCAGACTCAACTCTATATGGATGGATTCGACCCCCTTTACGATAATCACACTAGGGAGTATACAATATGGCACATAGTGGTTGTTGTGTACAACCTTCTCTCATCTATATGTACTAAGGCTCGATACAGTTTGTGCCTTGTCTAATTCCCTGGCCGACAGATCCGACTAAATACTTACATGTTTGTCTTAGACCACTGATTGATAAATTGAAATTATTATAGACCAGGGTGAAATATTTGATATGCTCTCATGACCAAATTTTATAATGAAGCCATCACTTTTATGGACAATTAGTGACTTTCCTGTAGTCTCCATTCTTAATGGGTGGACCATAATGGTAAATTGCCATGACCAGTTTGCATGAGGGACGTGAAAGGTAAATAACTCAACCATGGTGGCAAAACAAGTTTTTATGACACTCCTCGATCAGTAATTTTTGGAGCCAGATTATCTTCAAGGAGGAGTACACGATTCGAAAATGTTGAGTCATGATCAGTTTGGTCGCCGTTCAGGGTCACATGCAAAGGTCATTTATGAGAAGATATATTTTCCCCGCTGGAAAAGTCATTGAAGAGATAAAACCGAATAATTATGATGTGACATATAATTTAGAAATATTCATAGTTCTCTATTTCTGAGTTTTCATATTGGGACACACACAGTCTTTGATAGAATATTGATATTATGCACACTGAAAAAATATCTTTGAGAACATATTTAACACAATTCTTGATAAAGCGAAGAATTTCCAAACATAGCACAAAATTAAGAAAAGATCGTGAAAAATTATGTGTACACCATGTGTTTTGGATTCAAGGTAATACCACAAAATCACATGCATCATGTGGGCTTTTGAGGGAATATATTCATAAATTATTCAAGTATATTATGAATTTAAACTTCCATATGGGTATGCCTCAAATATATCTAGGTGTGCGAATTGGAATACAAATTTTATTCGTAGGATGAAATCACAAGATTGTCACATATCCATGTAAAAGTTTTTCCCAATCGTTTATCGTGACTTACATGTGTAACATGTAATTGATCTTATTATTGAGTTGTACAACTTCTTTCAAGATTTATGCTCGTTAAATCTCAAATACAAAAATTTACAAAAAATGAAGAAATATATATTTAAGATAAGCAAGCTTGAATCAGTCTTTATTTTAGGCTTAGTTTTATTTGAGGTTTAGTTTTATTTGGTGGAGCACTTGCCACAACATATAGCTACCGAGTGTAAAGTGGGTGTCCTGGCTAATTAATATTGGATGTATTTTTTTTATAAGTGCCCAAAATGAAATTGAAAGTTGGAAACAAAGCTCGAGCATTGATTTCAATGGCACAACACTATATTGAGGAAGAACGTGTACATTTTTGCTCATTATTTTTCGATTTCAATTTTGGAATGGCGCATAATCAGTTAAGTTGGAATGAGGTACTTTATATAATGTCAATTTATTAGAGGTTTACGCATAGCTGACACATCCTAGAATCCTGAGTAATGAGGAAAATGAGCTCGTTCCATACTATTTTCTTATTAATTCGCCGAAAGTTGGAAAGTACATGTGGTAGTATTTTTAAAACCTTCTTAACTTCAGTCAAAATGAGTTTAATTTACAATTTAATTTTTTATTATTTAACTTGAATATGAATCTTCTCTTCCCGAGAGAAATGTTGTTGATTAGAATGAGAGGTTCACCACCACATCATTGCACATAATTTAGTGAGCGGCGCCAAATCTTTCTACGTGCAATCCCATCTCCAACTGAGACCACTCGGCCGATCCGCAGCATAAAAAAAAGTCTGAATTTTCCAAGTCAAGTGATAGCTTCTTATAATCCAGGTAGACTTCTTCACTACTCGTACAAGAAGGACTCTCTTTCTGTCTGGAGGGAATATTTTGTTCGAAAGAAAGATGCCTCAACTGGATAAATAGCCCGTTGACGAGCCATACCCATGACTCGCTCACTAAGGAACATCAACGTTTGCGAAGAGATCCATACTTGGCCAAATGTCAAAATGCTAGTGAAATTTATCCCCGCACAGGGGCCAATCCATATGAACAATGACGAGAGGTGTGATTCACTATTATCTGTTGTGTGTAGTGTATTTTAATAAGTTTTTTTAGTACGTAATCAGTTGGTACATATATTTTTCTTACCCTTTTTTCAGATATTTCTCTTACTAATTATGTTAGATGTTATAAAACTTCTGCCCAATGGAAAATGGAACACAAAATATGTTTAAAGTATATTTTTAATTAAGTAGACTAATTATTTGGAAATATAAATTACTCTTATTACAAAAATATAGATATAAAGATTTTACCTTGTGTTATCTTTAAATTTGAAATAATTAACATTTTTTGTAGTAAACCTTTCTATTTTTATCTTCAATAATATGCAAATACTTTTCTTCATATATACTTGATTTTTTTACAATAATTTGCCAAGCATGCCTAGCTCCAATTTACTTTATTAATTAATGAGCCAAAAAAAGAATTAGTTTGGTTAGGCAATGTCCAACATAGAGTAGTCAAGTTCCCATAACTTTAAATAACTTACCCTATTATTCTTACTTAATTAGATTATCAAATTGTAACATTTAAATCGACACTTTGCAGGAAACAAATGTTGAAAGAAAAGATCTAATCAAAATTAGGTTTTAGCATACCAGAAGGGGTCTGTTGAATTTTCAAGTGTCTACAAATGATGTGCTATTATGCCTTCCCTTTGTAATAATATAGTTTTTGACATATATATAGATTCAATACAAGTGAAATAGGAGATATTTTATAATTATTGGACTCTTCTGCGCTCTTATTAAAATATCCACCGAGATAAGGATTATCCACGTCTTATAAATATACTAGCCTTGAAAATATCCATTAAGGTAAGATGTGCTCAGATCTTATAAATATGATATCCTTGAAAATGCATGAATTCCAAAATCATCAAATAACATGGATTCTTACTCAATTTCCTTGAATCCACCAACCTACATCACAAAATACCAAGCATAATCAAAATAGCACTCTAAACACTATAATCTATCAAAATGTAAGAAAATATGACACATAATACGAAGTATATTTATATTTATCAAATTCTCCCATACTAAGACAAATTCCCACATGCTAAGACAATGCTTGTCCTCAAGCATATATACACTTAATTCACCTAGTAATAAATGTCAAACAAAAATAATAAAGAAAAATTATATCTCACTGTATGTAGGAATCGCGGATACTTGTTGGTTTATTAACCCGTTAAACTCGTAGACGATCTACACGAGAAATGTTGTCTCATAAGGATTTACAGTGGGTATATCTATATAATCCTTAACTAAGGGTTTACAGTGGGGATACCCATGTAATTAATAACAAATCAACTTGTCATTCACAGTAACTTCAACTTTTATTGGTGTTAACAAACATTTTTGAAAGAAACTACATACATTTTGATTATTCTCTTGATTGCTGAACAAAGGGTATACAAACTCATACTATGAATCAAAAACTCTAAGATGTGTAGTGTGTGATTGATCTTTGAAGAATCAACTTAATCTCCATTAGAACAATTACCTTGTCAACCTTACAATTATATTTCTTTTATTTTTTATTGAATGTGCATTGTCTGTTTTCTTAGGATTTCTATTTCACCCTTATAACGAGTTTTCGGTCAATGGCTCCAAAAGAAGTTGGTCTTAGGGCATTAGGTGTTGCAACACCTCTACGAGCATAATCATTCAAGTAACAAAGGCCACAAAACTAGACTAGTCAATTAGCACTATTTGTACCCGCCATCTTTTGATTTATAATTTTAAAAGCATTGGGCAGTAGTTATTTTTTTTATATATATTTTTAGCAAAAGAATGATTTTGTTGTTGTTCTAACATGTGAGTTCTAACATGTGAGTTCTCGTTTAGCTATCACAAAACCCTAAACAATATTTTCAACAAAGACCTTGTGCATATTATGATGTCTTCAATTTTGAAATCATAAAATATTTTTGAAAGAAGTTATGCAAACCCTTACTTAACATCATTCAAATCATCATAAGGCATTGGTCATACATATATATAATTTTTGAAAAATTTAACACCAACTAGCTTTGAAGTTGATAGTACACACATAAGTTAATTTGTTTTCCATGCAAAACTGTTAGGCCTTTAAGTGTACTATGATGAATACAATTTTTAACAATGAAATGAATTCAAACAAAGTAATATGAAGACAAGTTTTTATATTGATGATTAAAATTGTTAAGCAATTATAAATACTCCTAAAGGATAAATGGATTTCATTGACAGCTGTTAGGTTACACGAATGATAAGAATATTAAGCAACACGTATAGTATACATTTAATATGTACTTATATACTTCAGGGTTATACAATCAACCTAATTAATATAATATACATGAATATGGAATTATAATAAATATCTAACTGTTGATTGCTAACAGTCCAACATGGACATATCTCTGTCAAATGCTTATATGACAAATACTGTGATGATAAATGTTCATAATAAACTATAATATCATCAATTATATCTAATAAACACTCTCTCCCCAACATTTAAATAAAAAATTGTATGTCCTTTCCCCACACTTAAACTAGATGTTGTCCTCAACGTCTCAAATTATATGCTAACATAACAATGATAAAAAATTTAGAAGTTCAGAAACCTCCCCTGAAAATTATTAAGCACCGGAAAAAATACAAAAACATGTGTGGAGAATAAAGTTAACTTTCAAGGATGAATTGGAATAAATAACCAGATATGAGCGGAGAGATATGCCTTTATTCATAAATCCTGAACGAAGAAAAAATTATAAAAAATATCAGAAAGAAAATAAAAGTCTAGATGGGTTGCCTCACCTTTCTTTTTTGTCTTTGGCTAGACATTATAAGTATGGATGTTAGGAAGACTATTTCAAAATAATTTTATAAACATTAACCATAATGAATATCCACTTGCGATTAATAAAAGAAAAATGATCCTTAAGTGGAGTGCAAATGGTTACAATTACAATTTATGTGCCTGCACAATAAAAGATAAAATAATCATATTTGAAAATGGCCTATCTTTACAAGTTACTCCATTGTGAAAAAGTTTATCCCACCAAAGTTCAGATGCCTATATAATAAAAAAAAGTAATTGGTGTCTGAAAGTAGTGAAATTGTTCAAAGTACATCATCCTCCAAATATTGTGGTTCCGTTCCATGTACTACACACAGAAACTTAGGGTTCAATGAAAACACCTGTTTGAGATTTTGTATTCATTCAAGAATATATTTTTCATAAAGACGAAGTTCTAACTTGTCATGATCAAGTAACACCATCGGTTGATCATTGTTTAACAATTATTGAAGCTCATTTGTACTAGAGGATTGACCACTTCTTTTTCAGAATTTTCTTCCAAAGTAACCACTTTCATATCTTGTCCATGATCAACAAAAGTTTGAGAAGTTATTTTAACTTAAGACTCTATTTTACTCATATAAGTTACCAACTGACTTACTTGATTTTGTAAGTTTTAAAAACTTGTCTTGTCTCTTTTTAAAATTATTGGGTACTTACTGCAAGTGACATGATATTTTCTTCAAGTGAAGTAGTTGGCTCAACAAGAGGGTGCATTATAGTAAGCTACACTTTGTTGTTACCCTGAACCGTAAGAAAGATTAGAGTGATTGATATAACGTGAATCAAATGAAATTGAACACTATTCATAACATCTTATATCTTAGTGACGAGCCATGGAATTTTCCAAAATAATCTTCCTCAAAGCTTCATCTTGAAGTAATGACCACAAATCCGTATGATATGCTTCTGTACAAATATTTACAAATTACAAACATGGTGGGGTAAAGTTTGAATAAATCAAATTGACGTCAATATCCGGCAGCAATGCCAAAATTTATTGGGTGTCGAAACCAGCAAAAATTGATTTCCTACTCAAAATATATTTGTACATAGTGGAGAGCATGGTGGAACCCAAAGGATTGCTTGTGATTCATTTAAACAAGTTAGCGTTTAAAAAAGGGATTTTGAGATTTACTAAACTTACAAAGAAAGATAAAAATAAAATATAGATTACTAAGACAACACGAGATATCATCTCTGTATTGGTTTACATGTATTGACCATTGATACAAACACACTTCAAACTTTCAAAAATAAATTGGTTATGATTGTTGGTGCGACCTAACTTTCTATCTTTTTTCAGTTTCTCGATAACTTTTTTATTATACAATCTTAGATAGATTGTAAGAGTTAATATACCAATAATATTCAGACTTATAAAGTGAGTTTATTTAGACCCCATCATATATCCTCATAATAGAATCAATTACTTGTCCATAACCAATGTTATTAACTTTTAAATGTATTAAAAATAATCAAACTATTATGGATTTGATAGTTCTAAACTGTATATCATCATGAATAACCAAACAATTTGAATCTTATTCAATCAATGACAACAATAATAATAATAAGATTTAGTGAACATACAAATATTTATGAAAAAAGAAGGTTATAAATAACAATTAGATCTCACAATCATAAAGAAAACAAACCCCAATAATCCTTCTGTTGAAAATAGTTAAAAAAGAATGAAAAAAAAATATCTAATCAAATCTAGGTTTCAGGTGTCTACAGTTGGTGTCTCTACATACCAGTAAAATAAGAGATATTTCATAATAGTTGACTCTTTGACAAGCTTTAAAGCTATTAAAACACTAACCTTAAAAATATCAACTGAGATATAAATATGTTGCTTTAAAAATATCTACCTAAATAAGATGTGACCATGTCTTATAAATATGTTACCATTTAACATGCATAAACTCCAAAATCACAGGAAACATGAATTCTTACTTATTTTTCTTGAATTCGCCAACCTAGCCCACAAACCAAATCACAGGAAACATGAATTCTTACTTAATTTCCTTAAATTTGCCAACCTACCCCACAAACCAACAAACATAATCAATTTTAACACTGTAAACACTATAATTTATCAAAATGTAATGAATTATAATCCTGAATATAAACTATATATATACTTATAATCTATTCCCATAATAATTAGTCTGATGAGTAATGTTTGCCTTTTTTTTCTGGGAGAAAAAATATGACGCAACTTCAAACATGCACCAATAAAATGTGAGAAAAATATTTACTTGTTGACTACATTCTGTCAATCTACAACACTCATCTTACCTTTCATCTTAACTTAAATTAAAAGTTAATCCACAATGGTTACATTCTCAATTCCCTCAAATATGTAATTTTATCTTCATTATTCTACTTAGACACTTCATGTTATGCAAAAACAAACTTTCAAAATTTTCAAACATTTTTTCGATATATGACCATATATGACATGGTATGAACACTTACCCTTGTTGAGCTTGACACTAATTTAAAATATATATAAATTGAACATTAGTAGCATAGGTTGCATGTTAAAGATATTATTATTTTCATCGGATATCTTTCAAAACCGGCTTGTGAGAATGTCCATATTACATGAACACCTATAGTTATTACTGTAATTACCTTTAGTCTCTCGACGAGATTTTCTAAAAAAAAAAGATTTCTTCTTCTACTAGTTTATGATCGATGGCAAACCTTCTGTACCCTCGGGTTAGGTGATGCCTTTTTCCTAAAAAATACTTATTATTTCTTGTCCTTCATTATCCACCAAAATAATGCCTTAAAACATGTGCCGCATATAGGATTCTCAAAAAGTTCCAGCATATTTTACATTATGGCCATGTTTGTTTCATGGGATTTTAATCCCGGGATAATAATAAGTTTGTTTAGAAGGATTAAGTGTAGGATTGAAATATAATCCTTTAAAATTTTATCCTATATTTGTTTTGTGTGATAGTATTTGGGATTGTAATATAGTCTTTTAAATTTTTCAATCCTTTCATATGGGATAACAAAGAGGGGATTATAATCTTTTAAAAAATGACTTGGGGGATAAAACAGTACCTCCTCCCACCAAGCATCAGATGAAATTATAGTCCTATCCTCTTCTCCAACAAAACAAACATGGGATATGATAATTTAAATGATTATAATCCATTTTTTACAAAACAAACATGAGATTGGAAAATTTAAAGGATTATAATCATATCCCGTGCTTAATACCATTAAACAAACATGGCCTATAAGTATTATTTCATGTTAAATTTGTAATTAATTGTTTTGAATCAAAATGCCCATGATAAAAAATTGGATCTTGTACTATTTATTATCTGCAATAAACGTTGTCATATATTTTGGATAAAGTCAAGTATTTAAGTACTTAACTTTAGTTTTTTAAACTTTAAAAAGTCTATGGCCGAAAATTTAAATTGAACAATTAGCTCCATTATTTATAAAATCAAAATTTTTAAATAACTGTGTAGAAGGTATATATCCATGAGTTATAATACAAACACTATACACACATATCTATAAACATATGTAAATTCATCTTCAAAAAATCATAGCACTAGTATATCTACGATTAGTATGGCATGACGCAAAAATTTCCCGCAAAACATCAAATACTTCTTGTACGAACTACAGTTTTTTCCGACAAGATGATAATGAAGCATTTGTTTTTTAATTTAACACAGATTTCTAAAGAGTTTGCTATGCTTTTCCACCACTTGAACAAGGTTTGATGGGATCCCCCAGCATAAGCCTTCTTGATTCCATGTAGTCTTATAAATTGGACAATTTTTCAAACTTTGTAATCATCAAAAAATATTTAATTATTTTGCTTGAGATTTTTTAATATGTCTTTTGTGTGAGTAAGTTGTGGGTATTAAGGAGGGTAAATTTGTAGGATCAAAGACGTTAACCAATTTATATGAATGTATAGACGCACACACACAAATAACAATACACACACAATGAGGCAAGCTCAGTTTTGTATTTATCAGAATGCTAAAGCAAAACAACCGGTTCTCAGCTTAAAAGCAAAGCACATACATACAGACGTTATTCAGACTTGCAGTGGTTGAGATAAACTAGGAAACCTCCCCACGTTCTAGACATGCAGCTACACACTCCTGAAAACTCGATAACAACCTATTGACTCAGTCCTGTTGCACACAAACAAGGACAACAATTTATTTTACTACTGAAATAAAACAAATAAATAAAACATGCAGAGTTTAGATTAAACTCCAATAAACTCCCCCTAATCTAAACTCCATGCAGATACTTCACACCCAGCAGTTCCCGCATTCCTTCAAACTTAGCTCTCTCAACACATCAGCCCTCTGTTGGTTGGTATTGACATGTCTGAGAACCACTTCACCTCTCTCAACACATTCGCGTATAAAGTGATAACGGATGTCTATATGTTTACTCCTACCATGAAATATAGGGTTCTTGGCAAGATCGATCACAAACTTATTATCAATAAATAAAACAACTAGACCGGCACGTACATCAGTTATTTGTTTCAGTAAATTTAAAAGCCATATACCTTGACATGCAGCTGCAGTTGCAGCCATAAATTCTGATTCACACGAGGACAATACCACACACTTTTGTTTCTGAGACACCCAAGTAATAAGGTTTTCATTCAGGTAGAAAGCCATACCTCTCGTGGACCTCCTGTCATCTACATTGCAGCAAAGTCGCTATCAGAGTAGCATGTTAGCAGGTAGTTCCCTTCACCTCTCGAGTAAACCAAACCATAGTCCAGAGTTCCTTGAACATAACAAAGGATACGTTTCACAGCTGCTAAGTGCAGTGTCGTAGGAGTCTCCATGAATCTACTTACTACTCCAACTGAGTAGGCTATGTCAGGCCTTGTGAAAATAAGGTATTTGAGACCCCCCAACTAAGCTTTTAAACGTGGTTGAATTAACCGCCTTGCCATGAACATCCTTGTCCAATTTCTGCAATGGGTCCATGGGATATTTTACAGTGTTGAACCCCGTCATTCCAGCCTTCTCAATCATTTTCTTTGCATACGCAGACTGTTTAATCTCAATATTTCCATCATTTTGTACCACTTCCATTCCCAGATAATATGACAATTTCTCGAGATCATTCATGTCAAATGTGCTGCTCATCTCCTTCTTAAACTTATGTATATTACCAACGTTGGTTCCAGTGATCAAAAGGTCATCGACATATACTGTAACTACCAGAACCTCATCCCCTTCACGCCTTGTGTACACAGAATGTTCATAGGGACACTTCACAAACCCCAGATCTTCCAGACATTTATTCGAATGAGCGTACCAAGCCCTGGGTGCTTGATGTAGCCCATATAATGCTTTTAGCAGCTTATAAACCTTATATTCCTGACCCCTTCTTCACAAAACCCTCAGGCTGGACAACGTATACCTCCTCTTGAAGGTCCCCATTCAAGAATGTCGATTTTACATCATGGTGATGAACCTCTCATGCATTTTTAGCAGCAAGAGCAAGTAATAATCACACGGTTTCCAGCCTAGTCACAGGTGCAAAAGCCTCTTCATAATCGATTTCTTGTTGCTGCACATAGCCTTTGGCAACCAAACGTGCCTTATGTTTCGTGACATTTCCCTCTGTATCTCGTTTCAACTTGAACACCCACTTAAGCCCAATGGCTTTGTGGCCTTGTGGCAGCTCAGTAAGTTCCCAGGTCTTGTTATCTTCAATAGCTTTAATTTCAGTTTGCATAGCATCTCACCACACCTGCTCAGTAACAGCCTGTTTGAAGTTGCTTGGTTCATCAACTGCTGCCATTAGAAGCTCCTCATCATATAATGCAACCTCTGGTGCTTCGTTGTATATGTCACTTAACAGCCTCATCCTTCTGGGTCCATCATCACTCGATTCTGCATCACTGTTAGCCAAGGAAGAATTAACAGAGCCACCACTTGGAGAGGTACTCGAGTCACTTGAATGAGAATTCTCATCACTTGAATTCTCAACACCAGGAGTTACATCTCCCCCAGAATTTTCATCTTCTCCCCCAGAATTCTCATTCGATGTTGGCTGCTCCTAGGCATTACCAGAGATTTCGATGAAATTGAATGTTGTGTGCCCCCTTTCTTGTTGTTCTTCCCAGGGCCAACTTTGGCTTTCGTTGAAGATGACATCTCGACTCACATGAATGGTTCCCTCATTTGGATCGTAGAGACGGTGAGCTTAACTCCCAGGTTCACTGCCCAAGTATATCATTACTCGACTACGGTCGTCCAATTTCTTGGTGTGAACTCCTGGCACCTTCATGTGTGCAATACACCTGAAGATTTTGAGATGATGCAACTGTGGTTTGCTCCCCTTCCAGGCTTCATGAGGTGTTTTTCTGGCTACAGTTCGAGTGGGCAGCATATTCAAGAAATAAACCGAGTGTCTCACAGCCTCTCCCCAGAACGTTGCAGGCATATTCATCCCCTTCAAGAAACTTCTTACCATGGCCACGACAGTCCTATTTTTGCGTTCAACGACGCCATTCTGTTGGGGTGAGTATGATGCTGTGAAATATCGTTGAATACCAGCCTCTTCACTGTACAATTTGAATTCCTTAGAATAGAATTCACCACCACGGTCAGTCCGTAGTACTTTTATCACTTTGCCAGATTCTTTCTCAACCAATTTTCTGAAGGTTTTAAACATCGTAAGTGCCTCGTCCTTAGATTTCAGCAAATAGACCCACATATATTTACTAAAGTTGTCAACCAGCAACAGAAAATACCAATTTCCGGCAGAAGTTAGTGGTGTGAATGGGCCACAAATATCTGCATGTATCAACTCCAAGAAAGATTGAGCACAAAAATTCGATTTTGCAGGGAATGAACTCTGAGTTTGTTTAGACATCAAACAGCCATCACACAGTGCCTTGGGGTGAATCAGTTTTGGCAAATCGTGAGCTATTCTTCCTTGGACATCATAATCAAAGCAGGGAAATTTACATGGCCAAGGCGAGAATGCCAGAGCCATGTATCTTTCTCAACCTTGGAGATCAAACAAGTATGCTCACTACTTTCAATTCTGATCTTATACAATCTATTGGCAGTACGTTGCACTTTTATTAACAATTTCCCTTGGTCATCACGAACCCAAAGATACTCTCCTTATAGCACTACTTTATTTCCCTCTTCGGATAATTGCCCCAGACTTATAATATTATTACGAAGAGAGGGAATATAATATACCTCGTGCAGCTTTCGTGTTTCACCATTTTTACAGTTCATCGTAACAGACCCTTTACCTCTGATTGTCACTGTAGAGTTGTCACCAAATCTCACTTGTCCAGTCACTGTCTCATCTAGCGAGCTAAATTTGCTGCGTTGGCCTGTCATGTGGTTTGATGCTCCGTTGTTAAGATACCACACGTCAGTGTCGATATTGGTTTCTTTGCTCTGCTTCAGCACCGGGATAACACCCTTCTCGTTCAGCAATACCGTTCCCCTGCTCGTTACTTCTCCACATTCAGTTAAGAGCAAGGCAGGTTCATCTCCCAGGACTTCAGTCTGATTCAAGTTCGCCTCCAGTTCAGGTTTATTAAAATGCTTTGGTTTCTTACACTCGGCTGCATAGTGACCGTAGGCTTGACAGTTGAAGCACCTCACGTGGCTTTTGTCACGATTCCAATGCCCCCGTGCATTCATTGATCCCTCTGTGCCTCTGTTAGCAGATCGATTTTGCCACTCCTCCCTGGTGAGCAAAAGTTTGCCCTCCTTTGTTTCCCTCCTTAACCATTCCTCCTCTGTCAGCAATAATTGATCCTTATTTGCACTGCTGTTCGCACCAGCTTGACCCCTCATTCTCTCTTCATGAGTTTTGAGTGACCCTATTGTCTCCTCTACTGTCATCTTCTCAAGATCACCGAATTGTTCAATTATTGAGGCGATTTGCAGAAACTTGGGTGGGACTGCACGCAACAACTTCTTGACAACATAGCTTTCACTCACTTCTGAGCCTAGTGCACGTATATTTGACACTAGCCCATTGATTTTCAGGTAAAAATTGTCAATCTTGTCCGTCTCCTTCATGACTAAGGCTTCAAACTCTGCCTGTAATGTCTGAACTTTGGCCGTCTTGGCCCGATCAGCTCCTTGACATATGGTCTTTATTGCCTCCCACGCCTCTTTCGACGTCTTCTTTTCTGCCAGGGACAACAATACATCCTCGTGAATCCCTTGATAGATCATAGCCAGTGCAATCTTATCCATTTTTTCTGCAGCTACAGCTTTTGGATCGCTGGGCTCAACAGCCTCCCACACTCCGTGGGGTTGCATATACACTCTCATTTTCATGGACCAGGCTGTGCAGTTCTCCCGTGTAAGTGTTGGATAACTCAGGCCTATTGATCCTCCCTTAACCTTGTTCCCCTCCATGGTTGTTGTTTTCGACATTCACATACCCAGTATTGCAGGCTCTGATACCACAATGTAGGATCAAAGACGTTAACCAATATATATATGAATGTATAGACGCACACACATAAATGACAATACACACACAATGACGCAAGCTCAGTTTTGTATTTATCAGAATGCTAAAGCAAAACAACCAGTTCTCATCTTAAAAGCAAAGCACATACATACAGACGTTATTCAGACTTGCAGTGGTTGAGATAAACTAGGAAACCTCCCCACATTCTAGTCATGCAGCTACACACTCCTACAAACTCGATAACAACCTATTGACTCAGTCCTGTTGCACACAAACAAGGACAACAATTTATTTTACTACTGAAATAAAACAAATAAATAAAACATGCAGAGTTTAGATTAAACTCCAACAAAATTTATTTTCTTTACTCTCACAATTATATCTATATACTTGAATTCTAACACCAGTTCGGCTAATGATATCCAAGCTGTAGCTCAAGCGTAATTGGTAATTATTAGACTATCAAGTTAATGGAGTCAAAACTCAGGTGCCAAACAAATTCACATATTTGGAAATTGGATTTTATTTGAAATTCTGGATTTGATCAAATAAGCTGTTTGACAATTTTAATTTGGATTTAATTTGAAATCCACGACATTCAAATA
Source organism: Apium graveolens (assembly GCF_009905375.1). NCBI lineage: Eukaryota > Viridiplantae > Streptophyta > Magnoliopsida > Apiales > Apiaceae > Apium > Apium graveolens. Next base: position 6,199,526 of record NC_133655.1, read on the forward strand.
TTAGTATAAACATGAGAATTTGAAATAACAACTCAAATCTTGTAATTTGAAATCCCTCATTTGAAATGAAATGTAAATTTTCAAATGCTCTCTTATGGGATTGGACTCAATGTGCTAATAAAAGCCATATAATATATCAATTCTAATAGAATATTCAACTAGCAAGTATCTATAATAAAAATAAATATAAAAACAATAATTTTAGAAATAAAAACTAATATAAATTTCAAAAAAAAGAATTACATGAAAATTATATGTAACATTCATAAAGCTCTTTCTTCATTATTTTTTCCAAGTATTTCTTCTTTGATGTCTGATCACATTTATCCTTGTACTGTTTATATCAAGAAATTTCCATCTCAAAGTCCTTGTGGGACATATGAGGTGTCATCCAGAAAGATATTGGAGGAGTACTTGGCCTCCACCTAGGGCTGTCAAAAAAATTCGGAAAATCCGATATTCGTCCGAAAAATCCGCATCTGTATCCGAGAAAAAACGGATATTATCCGTATCCGAGAAAAAACGGATATTATCCAAATCCGAATTCGGGATATTCGAATCTGAAACTAAATACATATATAATATTTAAATTATATAAATATATAATTATATATAATTTAAAATTTCTTTTTTTAGTTTATAGTGTGTGTAAATGTATTAAATAATACGTTTATACAAATTTTATATAATTGTACACATACTTTATACATATATAAATATATTATTTGTATTTAATCGTAAAAAATGTTCTATAATCATCGTCAAAATGGTAGGGGCAACAGAAAAATTCAAAAAATCCGATATTCGTCCGAAATATCCGCATTCGTATCTGAAAAAAGCGGATATTATCCGTATCCTAAATAAAGCAGATATTATTCGTATTCAAATCCGATAATTACGGATGCGGATACAGATATAGGCATATTCGTATCCGAATTATCCGTTTGATAGCCCTCCACCTGGGTATAATTTTTCGTCTTCATCAAAAGATGAAATAATGAGGATGAAAAAGATTATAGAGATATAGTGATTGATTTTAGGCAGCTCTTGCGTGAGTGGCCACTTAAGGTCAGGCGCAGACGTGAAGGAATTAAAATGGATTATTTGAGATGGGGGTCTAATGAGAATGAGGATGAAGAGCAGATGAGATCACTAGAGTTACTAGCACTTTCTTCATTGTTTGTGCAATTTTACAGAAAAAAACAATAAAAATAATTACTTTCTGCAATTATTTCAAAATGAAAAAAAATAGTTCAATTACTAGTTAAAATATTCACATTAAGTCGAAACTATTAAAAAAATCCTGTCAAATATTTTTGATTGGCCACTCTCCTATTTCAAACACCTATTCAACAGAGAGGAGAGAGACGAAGAGAGCACTTATTTGCACTTACAAGAATCCTCTCAACTAGATTTCATAAAAAATCACCATCATCTATGGCCATTTCAAATTGTTAAGAATATTGTTACAAACTTGTAATCTATCTACTTGGGTTTTTATAGAGATATATCAAAATATGAAACCTTGTAAACTTAACACAAGAATAAACACTTCTAGATACTTCAGATAAGAAGCTGTTGTGGGACTAGAAGAGTCTGTTATGGGTTTTTATAGAGGTATATGAAAAGGATAGAAACTTCTAGACTTAACCTAAGCTTATAGAAACTTCTAGATAAGGGGAAGGTGGTCCAGTCATAGAGATATAACAATTTTCTTTATCAAGCATTTTCATAGAGCAAAACTAAAAGATCTTCTACAATTTTTTAGAGGCAAGCTGATTTACTATTTTAATTAAATTGATTTTTTTTCTAATAACCATTAAGGTTTTATTTGGTGTTTAAAGTTTATAGTTATTAAAATAAAGTTTTAAGTTAAAATTATTATATTTCATGTTTATACTTGTTAAGGTGGCCATTTAAACAATTTTAAAAATTTTATTGTTGTGTTTTTAAATTAAACTTCATGTACTACCCACTTATTTAATTAAATTAGAATAAAATTCTTCATACATATATTTATAAATTTGAGTAGCGTATTAGTATATTTGTTTTATTTTTATTGCTAAATCATATAAATGAAATTTTACCAAACACATAATTTAAATTTAGGAGTCAAATTCTTTATACATAACTTATAAATGTAAGTGATAAATAAATTCCTTTTATGATAACTCACATATGTTCAAAAGAAAATAAGTCTTAACATACCTTCTCCTTCTTAAATTACTATTCCTTACTTTTTCACTTATTCTTTTTTCTTAAAAAAATAGGTATTTGAAGAAAATATAAATTGAATAATTTGTCTTTTTTTACTTAACAAGAATCAATTAATCAACCATACCTAGACCATGCCTCTAGAGGAGGGAGGTTCTTTCCGTGAATACCCTGCTTAGTGCAACAAATATATAGTGTGGCATATATATATACACACGTGCGAGAATGAAAAGTAATACCCCAGCCCATGATTTTATTCACATAAGACTTACCTAAACTCAAAATTTAGCTTGACCTGCCGAGTTGAGACAAAGTTGCCACCGTTTAGAGGAGCTGATGTCATCATGAGATTGTCCTTCATCTATAGTTTGTTGGGTATAATTCTAACTACACAGCAACAATGGGCAGTTATATATATAATAACAAGAACATGGCAAATAACCAACTAACGAAATAAAACACGAAGGCAATAACAAACTATAAAGACTGTAATTGACAAAGAGAGTAAAGAAAACTTATCTCTTATCGCTTTCCAAATTCTGATAAGAAGAAGAACACAACAGCTGAGTCGCCAAACCCTACAAGAGGACTTGACTGTTCTTGAAGAGATTATTTCCCCCCACTTAAGCTGTGATGGAATGCAGCAATATCGCTTCCAGGATAAAACAACAACAAATCAATCTGGCCACAGAACCAACAATGATCAACGGCGACTCGCACCTCAGTTTGCCCAAAAAACCTATGCAACTCATATATGTTTGCGAGGTAGGCACCGAGACTTGTATCATTTTAATCTCAAGTATACCTCTCAATATATAGGCATCTCAAGTTGCTCTTCTTCTATTTTACTCGATGTGGTACACCAAGTAACAAAACAGAAAAAGTAAACAAAATGGGTTTTCCTTATTATTTATATTATATCCTGATTAATTAATATTAATATTACAAAATATATTCAGAGTATGATTAAAATAATCCTTACTCAATATATTTTATATTAATAATTAAATAATCAATATAAATAATTTAACTTGTAATAGAAAAAAAAAGAGTTCCCACTAGCACTAGGCCATACAAGCATTCCACTTATGCTAGTAGTTGTAAACAACACTAACACAAGATGCTATATAAACTCAATATCTTTCTTTTACAATACCAATGTGGGACAAAATCCCCATAACCCATTTCAAACAAGCAACTTTGTCTCAATATATTCATGGATTCCACTAAGAAAATATCTTAGATCCAAATATGAAAGCTTAAGTCCTCATATCAAGGAACAACCTCCAAGTGTTAGTTTCCGGAAATCATATCAAGAACATATATAAAATATGCCTCAAACTTTCCATTTTCTAACAATCCCCCACAAATCCATAATTAAATTGCATACCAGATTTTATCATGACTTGCTTTTCAGAGTCGGTACCCTCCCGGGTTTGAACCCTCCTAAGTCCTCTACTTTGATGGCTACTGGATACAGATGGAATGTTTCACCTTGAATCTTTATCCGTTGGGTGTAACCACACTCCATAGACGACGACAAGTCAAAGGCCATGGTGCCAATCTACGGCTTTGAGACGTTAATGGTCATGTCTCGATCCTGTTCGTCGAATGTTTCGAGGAATAACCCTTTCCTCTAATTGCGACCACACAATTACATTCGCTTAGCTGGGCATCTCCAGAGATGTACTGCTATCATCTCGTCAAATGACTTGACCCCATTCAGAGTTCAAATAACTCTTGCTAACTAGCAGTTCAAGTACCTCTTAAGGTTTATAGGGGATAGACTCAGTTACATAAGTATCTAAATGTATATGGTAGAGGTACTACCAATTCATCCTTACAACTTGTTATAACCACATTGAATACACTTCGAGGGATCTCCTCTCAGATGTATTGGGTTTCCGCTGTTGATGAATTATGATGGGTTACCAGTCTCATCCCCAACCTCGACTTAAGGACTATAGCATGCTCAATCCCTTTAGTCAGCGGATCAGCTATATTATCTTGAGTTCCTATGAACTCTATAGCAATAATCCTATCAGACACAAGACCCCTTATAGACTTTAGTCTAACTTGGATGTGTCTCTTTGTTTTAGCATTATACTTAACACTTCTGACTTTGTCGATAGTTGTACGGCTATCACAATGAACAGAAATGGCAGGAAGCGGCTTGCTTACTAAAGGTAACATACTCATGAGTCCATGTAACCATTCAGCCTCCGTCCCCGTGGCATCAAGTGCACACAACTCAGCCTCAAAAGTAGACCGGGTAATTAAAGTCTGTCTAGAAGACTTTCAGGACACTGCTCCACCCGCAAGGATAAATACATATCCAGTCACTCCATTGGAACCAGATTTCTTAGCTATTCAACTTGCATCACTGTACCCCTCGAGTATCCCCGAAAATCTCCGGTAATACAAGCCAAGGGAAATAGTTCCCTTTAGATATCTAAGAACTCTATCCAGTGCCTCCCAATGAGTCTTGTTTGGACAGCTTGTATATCTAGCCAACTTAGACACAGAATAAGAAATATCTGGCCTAGTCACATTAGCAAGATATTGCAAACTCCCAATAATCTAAGAATACCTTAACTGAGACACAGGAACTCCTGAATTATTCTTGACTAAGGCAACTTTTGAATCATATGGTGTACTAGCGATTCTACCATTTGAATAACCATACTTCTCAAGTATAGATTTCTCTATATAATGAGACTGTGACAAAGTTATTCCATCAGTTGACTGAGTCAACTTGATCCCAAAAATCACACTAGCTTCACCCATATCCTTCATCTCAAAGTGCATCTTTAAGAAACTCTTTGTCTCGTTAATAATCTCAATATTGGTTACAAACAACAAGATATCATCTACATACAAGCACATGATCACACAATCATTACCTCTAACCTTATAGTAGACACACTTGTCACTTTCATTAACTAAAAAATTCGAAGTCTAAAACAGTTTCATCAAACTTTTTATGTCAGTCTATAGGTGCTTGTTTAAGGCCATAGATGGACTTGACTGGTCTACATACTTTCCTCTCATTACCAGAAACAACAAATCCCTCAGGCTGATCCATATAAATCTCTTCTTCAAGGTCACCATGAAGAAAAACTGTCTTTACATCCATTTGATGGATGATAAGACCATGTACAGAAGCCAATGCAATAAGCATTCTGATTGTTGTCATTTGGGCAACTGGAGAATATGTATCAAAATAATCAATGCCTTCCCTTTGCCTAAAGCCCTTAGCAACTAGCCTAGCCTTATACTTATTTATTGAGCCATCAGGGTTTAGCTTCCTCTTGAAGATCCATTTACATCCAATAGTATAACACCCTGGAGGGAGATCAACTAACTCCCATGTTCCGTTTGAAACAATTGAGTCAATTTCACTCTTTAAAGCGCATTTTCAATGCCTTGACTCCGAAGAATCCTTGGCTTGACGGAAAGTTAAAGGCTCATCCTCGACATTGTAAGTGATAAAGTCACTTCCAAAGTCCTTGACTACCTTTGCACGCTTACTCCTTCTAGGTTCTTCTACTTTGTTAGGAGTAGAGCTACTACCAGGATCCACCCCCACATTTGTCATCTTTTCCACATGATTAGGAATAGAACTTGATGTGTGAGTGGGATTATCCTCAGAACTACCCAAAGGTATACCAGTCTTCATTGGGAATACTTCCTCAAAGAAAGTTGCATCACGAAACTCAACTATCGTATTCGCCACAATACCATCTATGTCATATTTTAATACTAAAAATCTCATAGCAGTTGTGGTTTCAAGATAGCCCAGAAAGATACAATTAACAGTTTTCGGATCCAGTTTCTTTCTCTTGCGTTCAGGGACAAGCACCTTAGCAAGGCACCCCCACACACGAAGATAACTCAAACTTGTCCTACGCTTTCTTCATAATTCATATGGTGTCTTGTCCATATGTTTCAGAGGGACTCTATTCAGAATATGGCAAGCCGTATTCAGAGCCTCTCCCCACATGTACTTAGGCAACCCAGAATTAATTAGCATACTGTTAATCATGTCTTTAAAAGTTCTGTTCTTTCATTCTGCCACCCATTAGACTCAGGTGTGTATGGTGGAGTAACCTCATGAACTATACCATTATTTGCGCAAAATTCATTAAACAAGGTACTCGTATACTCACCACCTCTATCAGACCTCAAACGTTTAGGTACTTTGCCAGTTTGTGTTTCAGCTTCATTTTTATACATAATAAATTTATCTAGTGCTTCATTCTTATGTTTAAGCAAATAAACATAACAATATCTACTACAATCATCTATAAAGGTAATGAAATATCTACAGTAATCCTTGGTCAACACACCACCAAATTCACATATATCTGAGTGCACTAAATCTAACAAGTCTGAATCCCTAACAACATTATGAAAAGGTTTCCTTGTTTGTTTAGCAGTTACACACACTTGACACTTAGATTTCTTATCAATGGCGTACTTTGGAATCAACTCTAAATTCATCATATTCTTTAGATCACCAAGATTTAAATGACCAAGTCGTAAGTGCCACAAATCAGATGATTCTACACAATTAACAGAAGGTGCAACACTATCATTAATAAAACCACCCAAAACGGGTTCAACATTTATTAAAAACAAACCATTAGACAAGTAACCCTTGCCAAAGAATGTACCAGTATGAGTAATAACTACTTTATTACATTTCAAAGAAAGTTCAAAGCCGTTTTTAACTAAAAAACTTCCACTTATAATATTTCTACGAATAGAGGGAACATGATACACTCTAGTGAGAGATAGAATCCGCCCAGAAGCAAACTTCAGGTCCACGTTTCCTATTCCAAGCACTTGTGCAGCACTAGCATTCCCCATCATCACTGTCACTCCATGACTCTGTTGATAAGATACAAACAAGCTAATATCAGCACAAATATGTACATTAGCTATAGTATCAATCAACCACTCATGTGACAGATAAGTGGAAAGTAGTACAGGGTTGTAAGTAACATACCCGTCATCGGTTCCAGAGGCAACAACCTCACCAATGACCATGTTAGCTACCGGCCCACTCGTGGTTCCAAGTCCAAGCACAGTATTTGCTTGAGCTACCACTCCAGCTTTCTTAGCTTTCTTACTTAGACAGTCCTTGCTCCAATGACCAACCCGTCCATAAGACCAACATGGTTTGTTCGCCTTTGGTTTCTTAGCCTTGTTCTTGTCAGGTTTAGTGTTAGCCTTCTTAGTGACTACCTTTCTTTTCTGTCCTACAGTCACTACATTTACCTTCGAGCTCCCATGTTCCACAGGCAACACATGTCCCTATTTGGACTTGTGCTGCTCCCGTACTGAGATGTCCAACATCAAGTTAGTCCATATGATCTCTCCTTTCTGTCTTTTCAGGGAGAGAGCAAACTCTTCCCAAGACTTAGGGAGCTTTTCAATCACAGACATCACTCGAAACTTCTCAAGCAAGACCATACCGGACTCACCCAAATCATGAACTAACATCTCAAACTCATGAACCTGTTCAGTCATGGATTTTCCATCCACCAACTTAAAATCAAGAAACCTAGCCACAAAATACTTCTCAAATCATTGAGAATCAGTATTATGGGTTTGGTCCAGCTTATCCCATAAACTTTAGCAGTATAGGCATCTGATGAATAAACATCGAACAAGGTATTCTCCAAGGATGCCAAATTGGCTGCCCTAGCCACCCCATCCTTCTCAGCCCATAAAACATAAACCTTAACAGATTCAGCTTTCTCTTGATCCAACCCAGGAGGATCATACTGTACCACTAACAATAGACCCTTAACCGTTAACTAGAGCTTCGTCTTTTTATGTCAAAGAGAAAAAGAAGCTCCACCACTAAATTTATTAGGCATACCTGATAAATCAATTGGATGGGGAAAACGATACGTGGTCCAGTCAATGGTAGTAGTACCACCAGAACCAAAACCACTCTCAACAGTTTTAGGAACATCACCAGTTTCGTTAACCATCTTGCTAATTAACTATATATAACTATAATCTCTTCAAGATTGTTGGGTATAATTCTAACTACACAGCAATAATGGGCAGTTATATATATAATAAAAAGAACATGGCAAATAACCAACTAACGAAATAAAACACGAAGGTAATAACAAACTATAAAGACTGTAATTGACAAAGAAAGTAAAGAAAACTTATCTCGTATCGCTTTCCAAATTCTGATAAGAAGAAGAACACAACAGCTGAGTCGCCAAACCCTACAAGAGGACTTGATTGTTCTTGAAGAGATTATTGCCCCCCACTTAAGCTGTGATGGAATGCAGCAATATCGCTTCCAGGATAAAACAGCAACAGATCAATCTGGCCACAGAACCAACAATGATCAACGGCGACTCGCACCTCAGTTTGCCCAAAAAACCTATGCAACTCATATATGTTTGCGAGGTAGGCACCGAGATTTGTATCATTTTAATCTCAAGTATACCTCTCACTATATAGGCATCTCAAGTTGCTCTTCTTCTATTTTACTCGATGTGGTACACCAAGTAACAAAACAGAAAAAGTAAACAAAATGGGTTTTCCTTATTATTTATATTATATCCTAATTAATTAATATTAATATTACAAAATATATTCAGAGTATGATTAAAATAATCCTTACTCAATATATTTTATATTAATAATTAAATAATCAATATAAATAATTTAACTTGTAATAGAAAAGAAAAATATAAGAGTTCCCACTAGCACTAGGCCACACAAGCATTCCACTTATGCTAGTAGTTGTAAACAACACTAACACAAGATGCTATATAAACTCAATATCTTTCTTTTACAATACCAATGTGGGACAAAATCCCCATAACCCATTTCAAACAAGCAACTTTGTCTCAATATATTCATGGATTCCACTAAGAAAATATCTTAGATCCAAATATGAAAGTTTAAGTCCTCATATCAAGGAACAACCTCCAAGTGTTAGTTTCCGGAAATCATATCAAGAACATATATAAAATATGCCTCAAACTTTCCATTTTCTAACATAGTTTGTGGAACCTCCATTGCCCGCCTGAAATTCTCACCGAAGAGCTTAAATCACCGACGTTGAGTGGAGATTGCCCTATGGAGCGTCAAATTAAGGATTTTAAAGCTGAATAACTTATATTCAACATACTTCAATATTTACCTTTATATTCACTGCTAAGCTTTAGTTTAGCTAGCAAGTCATGGAGTTCCATAATATTAAACCAAGCATTTACCGATTCTCAGGTCTTCCTAGTCCTCAACGAGGATAGTTTAGACCACCTTTATGTGGATACTCGTGAAAAATATGTTAAGCTCCCAACGCCATCATAATGTAATGGAGGGTTCGTCATATTTGTACTTGTAATGGCCTTGTTTCAATTCATATAAATCTTTAGTAATTTTAATGGCAGGGTTGGTCATATATGTTCTTGTAATGGCTTTTTACTTAACAATGGTAATTTTATTCGGTTCAGATGAATTTTTAGTATGTATTAATTATCCAAATATTAAAAATAATAATAAATAATTATGTTTAAAAAATCAATTTGGAATAGTAATTAAGTAAAATTATTAATAATTATGTTTATGAAGAAACACTTAAAAGGTAGATAGAGAAGATATTTATAGAAAATTTCACAAAATGTTAAATTTTCTTTTCATCCTAATCTTTAGATATATTAACTATAATTAAAAAAAATATTATATACTATATGCAATACAATTAAAAATGATAAATTTAAAATATTACGAAAATATAAGAATTCAATTTTTTTTGTTAGTGTCGGTGAATTTTCATGTATAGTGGACAACAATTGGCAATTGGCATAATGTGTTTTTTAAAATCGCGATCGCCTAATTTTTCATCCAATTATATATAAATTATTTGTTGTGTAGGATTTCCCTGACAAACCGTTATCACTGGACCCCATAAATCAAAGCTACTAATTTATTTTTAAAACACATTCTCTGTAACGTGGTACAATGTAAATCATTAATTAAATATAATAGACACGAGTTTAACCACTGCATCGATGAAGTTACAAAAACATTGCATGATTAATGTGCGAGCAATGAGGACGAAACTTGCTGATCTGTGGAAGCCTGCAATGGGTATCAATATCAAGGATCTGAAGCATGGGATCTATCTATTTCAATTTTATCACAAAGATGACATGCAATGGGTGCTTACAAATGGCCCATGGGCATTTGATAATCTAACCTTAGTCATTAATATAGTCAAGGCAGGAGAAGATCTTATTAAGGTCTCGCTGAATGAGGTTGAATTCTGGATACAAATACATGACCTTCCGGCAAGTTATATGACAGAAACAGGTGGGAAATAACTGGGGAATTTTTCTGCCGATTTTGTTCAGTATGATACAAAGAATAATTCAAGCATATGGCATGAGTATATGAGATTACGGATCAAAATAGATGTCCGAAAACCTCTTAAAAGGAAGACAAAGATTGTGAAGAAAGATAAAACGGAGGTTGTGGTCACATGTAAATATGAGAAACTAGGGGATTTTTGCTTTATCTGTGGTTTGCTGACTCATACGGAAAGGTTCTGTAATAAAAAACTTGAGACTGCTGATGGAGGGATTACTCGAGAATGGGGGAAATGGGTAAGGGCTCCACCACGTAGAATGACGGGAAATAGTATAAGCAAATGGCTCCGGGCGGAGGGTGACGGAGACTGGGGATGACAGGGAGGAAAGACTACGTACAGGGCTGAAAATCAGGAGTTTCAAATGCGAAAAAAATGCATCCAACAGCTGATTGGCGAAATCAAAGGGATAATGTAACAACTAAGGCTGACACTTCGGGGTTTACAAGTAGATACATAATTAATTTGGAGCCAAAGGAGGGAAATTTGAATTCGAGTCAAAATTATAGGTTGGACACAAGTGAACTAGATGGGCTTAAGTTGGAGGAAAGAAAAAGACAACGAGTTGAAGCCCATTTAGATGGAGTATGGACACAGTCGAGAAGCATCACAAAGAAGGACTCTACTATTTCTCATAATGATTTTATAGAGATCTCAACAACTGAAATGGCTACGCTTTCTAGGCAAGCTAGCCAGGAGCCATGAGTCACATAAGCTGGAACTGTAGAGGGCTTGGGAACCCTCAAACAGTCCGTGCCCTTAATGATCTTTACTAGATCATAAACCCATTTTCTTGTTCTTAATAGAGACTATTTCGTATTCTAATAAAATAGAAGAACTTAGAGTCAAGTTTGGTTTTGATTATTGTTTTTCAGTGGACAGAGTAGGTCATAATGGTGGTTTGGCTATTTTTGGAAGAGAGCTGCACAATGTCAAGTAGATAGTTTCTTTAGTTATCATATTGATATGTTTTTTAGGGAAATAATAGTGTGTCATGGCGTCTTTCCTGCTTTTATGGGTATCCAGAAAGGACCAGGCGACGTGAGTCTTGGAGTTTAATTTAAAGGTTGGCAGATATATCGAATGTTCCTTGGTGTATATGGGGTGATTTTAATGGTCTCATGGTTGCTTCAGATAAGAAGGGTAAGGTTGCACATCCCCAATACCTTCTTGATGGTTTTAGTAATGTTATAGAAGATTTCCAGCTCTCAGAAATAAAGTTGACAGGTGGTAAGTTTACTTGGGAGCGAGGAAAAAACACTAATGAATGTGTTAGAGAAAAGTTGGATAGAGGTTTTGGTACTGGTAGTTGGATGCAAAAATTCCCAGCTAACAGTCTCAGAATTATACATAGTTCAGTCTCTGTCATGAACCAATAATGTTGGAGCTGTTGAATACTAAAGTGTCATGGAAAGAATTTTGATTCCGTTTCGAGAATATATGGTTATGAGAACCAACTTTTGTGCATGAGGTATCTGAAATATGGAAATCAATCCCTGTTAAACATCTTCTTACAAAACTCATTGAGATTACGTCATTTATGGCCATATGGGGAAGGTCGTTTTTTCATAAATTTAGGGAGAAAGTTAAATATCATAAAGCAAATCTTGATAAACTGGTTGATTGTACTGATGCGGATAGTCTAAAAGAGTATTTGTGTGAGAAAGAGAAGCTAAATACACTTTTATTACAGGAGGAAGCATATTGGAGACAAAGAGCTACAGTTTACTAGCTTAGGGATGGTGATGACAACACACGCTTTTTTCATGCTTCTGCTTCTGCAAAGAAAAAAGTGAACAAAATTAAGTTTTACTAACGATGTGGGAGATAAAGTTGAACAACATGATGGCATGTGTGATATTGTTAGAGATTACTTTTCTAAGGTTTTTACAGAAGAAGAGTGGACAACAGAAATGACAAACACAATTAGCCATAGAACTTTATCAGCATCACAGAACGTGGAACTTACTGAGCCATTTACGTTTGATGAGTTTACTGCATCCATTAAACAGATGCACCCAGACAAGGTTGGGGGACCTGATGGGCTCAACCCATCTTTGTTTCAGCGTTTTTGGTCAGTTATGAGCCAAGAGGTTTTTAAATAATACACAGAATGGCTACAAACGAACTATTTTCCATGGGAGCTTAATAACACAAGTGTGATCCTTATCTTTGTTTTCAACGTAGCGCATTTGGCTTAATATCTTAGTTTTATATTAAGAGTCCAAGATGTATAATTTTACAATATTTTTAAAAATCTATTTAATCTATACTATTTATACTATACTATAATAACCGTAATGGGGTATAATTTGGTTAAACGGTTATTACCTAATTTTGGTTGTTAAGATATATGTAGATATAGTTTGGTAGTTTGTTATTGAAGATATCTTTGTTATTATTGTAAATCAATTCCTGTAAATCAGTCCCTGTAAATCAGTTGTGGTTAGGAGTAGTTTCCTGTATTGAGGCCTAAATATATGGCATGAGTTGTCTCTTGTAAAGAGTATATATAACAAGGCAATGATATGAAATCATTTGAGGAAAATATTCTTTCATGGTATCAGAGCCTTAGGCTTATTCTCTTCGCCTCTTCTATTCCCTATTCTCTTCGTTTCTTCTTTGTTCCCTTCTCAACATCATGACTGATAAGTCTGAAAATAAAAACTCTTTTCATCCAGCTCTTGCGGTGTCTAATATCTGCAATCATATCCCCATTACTCTTGAGATAGAGAATGTTCAGTACTCAACCTGGGCAGAGTTGTTCAAAATTATTGCACGTTCTCACAAGGTCCTTCACCATATTATTCCTCCTGCTGAAGGCAAATAGAAGGTCCTGACTACCGAGGATGAAAAGGAATTATGGTCTACGCTTGACGCTACGGTTCTTTCTTGGATTTATGCAACAATCTCTAGCGATCTCTTGCACACAATTATTGAACCACATGCTAAGGCCATGGATATTTGGAACCGTTTACATGACATATTCCAAGACAACAAAAATTCCCTTGTGGTAACCCTGGAGGCTGAGTTCTCCAATACTCAGATGGAAAATTTTCTGAATGCTTCGGCTTATTGTCAACGTCTAAAGACAATTTCTGATCAGTTGAAGAATGTAGGGGCTCTAGTATCGGAAAGGCGCCTAATCCTTCAACTCGTTTCTGGTCTTACTCAAGCCTATAGGGGTGTTGGGATGTTGATCCGCCAGAGTGACCCATTACCCTCATTCTATAAGGCGCGTTCGATGCTCACTCTCGAGGAGGCTGGATTGGCAAAGGAGGCTACCAAGGAATCTGCTATGTTTGCCAACCCAAATTCGGTGTTTGATAATGGTGTTTCTAACCCAGTACAATCGGCTCCAACATAGGACCATGGTAAATCTTCTAGAGACAGGAGAAACTTTGGACGTAAACCAAATAATGGTGGTGGTCGTGGTTCTGGAAGGGGTAAGCAGGGCCGCAGTGGTGGTTAGCAATAACAACAGTGGGGAATTCAAGCTCCGTGGGGTAATGTTCCACCCTGGGCTTGGATGTCAACATTGGCTACTCCACCATGCCCGTATCAAACCCAAGGTTGGCCTCGTGGATACTCGAACCACCCATAACAACAGCAACCCGAAATTCTCTGGGGAGTCGTCCTCAACAAGCGGTTCATCCTCAGCAAGCATTTGTGGCAGATCAAAATTAGTCCATCTCCTACTCTCCTATAAACATTGAAGCGACTATGCATACTATGTCTCTCAATTCACCTAATTCTTCCTGGTACATGGACACTGGAGCAACTTCTCATATGACCTCATCAAATGGTAATTTATCCGCTTATACTGATTTGAGTCATCAAAATATTGGTATTATGGTCACAAATGGTTATTCTATTCCAATCAGTGGTTATGGTCATACTGAGTTAGTGTCTCCAAGTTATTCTCTAGTCCTAAACAATGTCCTTCATGCTCCCCAAATTGTTAAAAATTTAATTTCTGTTTGAAAATTCATTACTGATTATAGTATGCCTGCTGAATTTGATCCTTTTGGGTTTTTTGTGAAGGAATTTCCGACGGGGAGACTCATCATGAGATGTGATAGTCAGGGTGAACTGTACCCTCTTACCACGTCTTTCAACAATCGAACTTTTCACTCAGCTTTTGCAGCTATCTCTCTTACACTCTAGCATGCTCGATTAGGTCATCCAGGTGCTCCAGTTTTTTAGGCTCTTAGGCTCAATAAAAGTATTACTTGTAATCCTCTTTCAGGTTCAAGTATTTGTCAATCTTGTATTTTTGGAAAACATATTAAGTTTCCATTTGCACCTTCTACTTCAAGCACTTTTTTTCCATTTGATATCATTCATAGTGATATTTGGACATCACCTATTTTGAGTTCAATGGGGCATAAATATTATGTTTTGTTCTTAGACGATTTTTCGAATTTCTTATGGACTTTTCCGTTGGCAAATAAATCCGAAGTTTTTGATAAATTCTTGATATTTAAAGACCACATTCACACTCAATTTGAACGTAAGATCAAAACCTTACAATGTGACAATGGGAGGGAATTCAAAAATGGTCAATTCTGGGAGTTTTGTAAAACTAATGGCATGTCATTCCGCCTATCTTGTCCTCATACATCTTCTCAAAATGGTAAGGCCGAAAGGAAAATCCGAAGTATAAATAATATTAATCGCACTCTTCTTGCTCATGCTTCTCTTCCTCCATTTTGGCATCATGCTTTACAAATGGCCACATATCTCCTTAATATTCTTTCGAGTAAGATTTTGCGAAATCAAGCTCCCCTATAAATTCTTTACAGAAGGGTTCCCTCATTTTCTCATCTTAAAGTGTTTGGTTGTTTATGCTATCCTTTGTTTCCGTCTACAATAATTAACAAATTACAACCCCGATATACTCCCTGTGTGTTTTTAGGATATCCCTCGTCAACTCATCATGGCTATAAGAGTTTTGATTTATCATCAAATAAAATTATTATTTGTCGTCATGTGATATTTGATGAGCAGGTGTTTCCTTTTGCCAACACACATACCCCTTCTCCTACTGACTATGATTTTTTAGGTGATAATATTTCTCCATATACGCGTCATCACATACAAAATCTGGTACACAATCCTAGTCCAGAACCTACTAGTTCAGGCCGTCCGGTTGTACCGTAGTCCAATCACCCCCCTTCACCACAAAGCCCCATCAGTCCTCCGTCACCACCTACACACATTTCTGGCAGCCCAGTGTCCTCTCCCTCGAGTCCTACATCGAGTCAGACCACATCTCCCAGTCCTGAGCATAATTCTGACCATACATCAGTGACCCATCAACCACCATCCACTTCCATTCGTCATTCCATGGTCACTCAGAGTCAACATGGCATTTTTAAGCTAAATAAAAAATATGCTTTGTTAACTTCGGTTGCTCGTTCTGCTTTGCCCCGTAATCCAGTGGCGGCTCTCAGGGACCCTAATTGGAAAATAGCAATGAATGAAGAGTATGATGCTCTTATTCAAAATAAGATATGGGTGTTGGTACCTCGTCCACCTGGTGTTAATATTGTTCATCCTATGTGGGTTTTTTCTCATAAAGAGAACTCTAATAGGGTGCTTGAGAGGCATAAAGCTCGTCTTGTGGCTGATGGGAAAACTCAGCAGGCTGGTATTGATTGTGGTGAGACATTCAGTCTGGTGGTGAAGCCGGCTACGATTCGTACTGTTCTGTCTCTAGCTCTCTCCAAGGCATGGGACATTCATCAATTGGATGTGAAGAATGCGTTTCTTCATGGTGATCTACAAGAAACAGTTTATATGCATCAACCACTGGGATACCGGCATCCTGCTTATCCAGATTATGCATGTCTACTGCTTAAGGCTTTATATGGTCTTCGACAGGCCCCTCGTGCTTGGTACAAGCATTTTGCTGACTATGTCATCTCTCTTGGCTTCACGAATAGCAAGTGTGATAACTCCTTGTTCATTTATAGAAACATGACTGATATGGCTTATCTTTTGTTATATGTTGATGATATAATTCTATCGGCTTCTTCTACTACTCTACGCAAGTCTATCATGGCTCGTCTTAGCTCTGAATTTGCCATCAAAGATCTTGTTCCTTTGACGTATTTTCTGGGCATTGCAGTGGCGAGACATAAAGAGGGTATGTTCCTCTCACAGCGTAAGTATGCCATGCGGATAATTGAGCGAGCTAGAATGTCCTCGTGCAAGTCATTTGTTACTCCTGTTGACACAAAACAGAAGATTAGTGTTGCGTCTGGTAGTGAGTTTGAGAATCCTACTTTATATAGGAGTCTTGCTGGGGCTCTTCAGTATCTTACCTTCACCCGTCCGGATATTACATATGCAGTACAACAAGTGTGTTTACATATGCATGCTTCACGGGTTGCCCATATGCAGGCTCTCAAATGTATTATCTGGTATATTCAGGGTACGCTTGATTACGGCCTTCAATTGTACTCATCTTCCAGACCATCACTGGTGTCTTACACTGATGCAGATTGGGGTGGCTGCCCGGATACACGACATTCTACCTCTGGCTATTGTGTGTTTTTGGGAGATAATTTGGTCTCCTGGTCTGCTAAACGACAACCTACTCTCTCTCGCTCTAGTGCAGAAGCGGAATATCGGGGTGTAGCCAATGTTATGTCCGAGTCATGTTGGTTATGTAATTTATTATTGGAGCTCCATTGTCCGGTTAAAAAGGCTACGTTGCTTTACTGTGATAATGTGAGTGCTATTTATCTCTCAGGTAATCCGGTGCAGCATCAACGTACCAAACATATTGAGATGGATATTCATTTTGTTCGCGAAAAGGTTTCCCGTGGACAGGTTCGAGTTCTTCATATCCCTTCCCGATATCAAATTGCAGACATTTTTACGAAGGGTCTTCCACGTGTTCTATTTGAGGATTTTAGGGAGAGTCTCAGTGTCCGTCTTCCTCCCGCTTTGACTGAGGGGGTGTGTTAAGATACATGTAGATATAGTTTGTTAGTTTGTTATTGGAGATATATTTGTTATTATTGTAAATCAATTCCTGTAATTCAGTTGTGGTTAGGAGTAGTTTCCTGTATTGAGGCCTAAATATATGGCATGAGTTGTCTCTTGTAAAGAGTATATATAACAAGGCAATGATATGAAATCATTTGAGGAAAATATTCTTTCATTGGTGATTAAAAAAATAAATAAATAGTGTTATATATCCGCTACAATACTAAATTATTAAACTATTACACATATAGTCTACTTATTCTACTAAATTACAATCACAGCTCATCTTATTATTAAAAAAATAAATAAATTGTGTTATATATCAGCTAAACTACTAAATTGTTAAACTACTAAATATATTATACATATCCTATTAAACTATGATCACAAGTTATTCTGTTATTTTTATTATAAATTTATAATTATTATATAATTATATAAATATTTTCAAATTATAATATTACGGAATAAATAAAAAATTTAAATATTAACAAAAACCCGTGCATCGCACAGGATTTAAGCCAGTATTATTTAAAATAACATAAGTGCCCTGACCCCTGATTATATAGGATATAATTTTGATTAGATTAATATATAATCCGCCCAAAGATACAAATTAGAAACTGATATATATACGCACCGTCACACCCATAATCATAAGGCCTTAACCTCACTATCTTCCTGTCCAGGAAAAAAAACCCTAGCTATTAAATAAACTCTCAATATAATGGCTCTTGTTATTGCCTCGCCTGACAAAATAAACTCCGAAAAATATATTAATCTATTATATATCTAATAAAACAACAGGGGGGTTCGCTGAACAAATTTAATCATAAATACATCAATTAATATTCACATATTATTTATTTTAACCATTAATACTCATTCATTATTACATAATTCATACAGATTCCTTCATATAATTTTTATTACCTCAATTAAAACATCATTAATATGCAAGTCATTATTATTAATTTCTTCATAAGATTTACATACTCTATTAAAAAAAACTAGTATAAAAAATTTAAATGATAACCCTTACATAAGAATTCATATAATATGTAAGTTATCTCTTCATTGACTTACTAATATCGATTAATTGTTGCATACTTAATGTATATATATATATATATTTATAACTAATTATTATTAAGATACATGCATGCATGCATCATATAATACATAAGTTATCTAATAATTGACTTACTAATATCGATTAATTATTGCATACTTAATATATATATATATATATTTATATTAATTGTTATAGAGATACATGCACGCATGCATGTATACATACACACACATACATACATACATACATACATACATATATATGTACGTACATGTGTATATATATAACAACTTAGTTAGAGATGTTATATTTCGAGAGCAGGTTTTTAATCAGAGCAATACAATAAGAATATTATATTACCCTCAGTTTATTTTTCAATTTGGCTGGTAGATAGGGTAGTATTGTCTTAACCTTTTTATTTGCTCCGAATATTTAAAACCTGCTCTGCAAATAAAATTTTCCTTTTAGTTAATAATTCAATTTTTTTTGTCTACAAAAAATAAAATTGTACTTATTTTTAACGTCGGTTAAATTCTAAAAAAGAGAATACATACAATATTAATTATCAAATTAATAATATAAATAATTGACTTTTAAATATAAATTAAAAATAAATATAAATATTAATAATTTTAAATTTTCACTAAAAATAAAAAAAAAATTATTTTTAATAATAGGTCTATAAAACATATATATTAAAAATTCTACTACTAATAATAATTATTATTATAATTATTATTATAGTAATAATAATAATAATAATAATAATAATAATAATAATAATAACAAAATAAATAATATTAATACATGAAAAACATGAGTACAAAATCATGTTATTTATAAAAAGTGGCAGTACCTTTAAATTATAATAAAATTTATTTTTACAAAATATTATTGTTCGTCATTAATCTTAATGATATTATCACAGCCTACCACTAATCTTTAATCACATAGTTGGCTGTCATATTTATCACAATAACACTAATATTTAGGTCTACTATAAATATTTGTGAATTAAATATTAAAAATAAATTAACTTAAGAAACTTATATTGTTAAGAATATGTGTATTAGTTTGATGATAAGTTAAACAAAATACTTAAGTAGGAATCCAGTGTCTGTAGCCTCAACGGATAAGACCATTCTAGCTATCCGTTGATGGAGTAGCTTTACTTAGAAATAAGTTTAGTATTGTAGCACATTCCAGTTTCTGTATTCAAGTTACAATTCTTAGATGTTGTGGGAAATTATAAGTCATGTTGACTACTAGTGGATATGCAAATAGGAGGGCTAATTGTAAATATTTCATGCCTTGTAATTTCGTATAAGTGAAGTAGTATCAACTGATAAGTTAAAGCCTTCAACGGATAAGAAACAAAACTTCAACGGATGTCTCTAAAGCTTCAACGGATAACATCCATCAACGGATGAGTGCATCAACGGATAAAGCTTCAACTGCT
Source organism: Apium graveolens (assembly GCF_009905375.1). NCBI lineage: Eukaryota > Viridiplantae > Streptophyta > Magnoliopsida > Apiales > Apiaceae > Apium > Apium graveolens. Next base: position 6,219,683 of record NC_133655.1, read on the forward strand.
AATGCATCAACGGATAAAGCCATCAACGGATGAAAGCTTCAACGGATGCTAAGTTCAATAGCAGTTGACAGTGACAATTCATAAGCTGATAGAGGCACATGGGTTGACAGAGATAATTGGAATGTGGCAGCCTCTTCGAGGAATCAAGAAAATACAGCATTTCCATTCTGGTGCAAACAATGAAGTATTCAAAGATTCACAGATTATCCTAGATTGTATTGGATAGAGAAATGAAGAAGAAACATGTGAAGAATCTTTTCAATTGTATTTTATATTTTTGTCTTCACTTGTAAACTTGGTAATATATAAACCAAGTTGCAGCTAGTAATTAGAGTGTGAATTTTCCAGAGCTGTTTAGAAAAATATTGAGAGAAAATCATCTAGTTTGTACTAGGAAGCAGCTGTGATCAATTTCTTGAATCACAGATTTTCTGAAATAACACATCTCTGGTGGAACAACAAATCCACCAGAAAAGTTTTTAAGCTTTTTGTGTTCTTTACATGTGTGTTTGAATATATATCTGTCTGCACCAGCTCAAAGCAATTCACACACACTTGTTCATCAAAACACATAGCCTTTGAAATTACTCAAAACTTGAAAAAGTTTTGAGATTTACATTCAACCCCCCTTCTGTAAATCTCATTGTTAGTTCCTTGGGAATAACAATTGGTATCAGAGCAAGCTCTTAACTTACAAAAGAGTTTAAAGATCTATTCTACTAACATCATGAGTAAGAAGGATATTGGTGTAAAGATTCCAATCCTGGAAAGAGATAATTATCATCACTGGAAAGTGAAGATGCATCTGCATCTTCTCTCTCAAGATGAAAGCTACATCAACTGCATTGAAAATGGTCCTCACATCCCTCACAAGGTGGCCACAGCTGCAACTGCCACAGTTGCTATTGGACAGTCTATTCCCAAGCCAAAAGCAGAATGGACTGATGAAGATATTGAAGAGGTTCACAAGGACAAGAAAGCCATGAAAATTCTGTTTAATGGTCTAGATCAAGATATCTTTGATAATGTCATTAACAGCCAAACTGCTAAGGAAATTTGGGATACTGTGCAACTTATCTGTGAAGGTACTGAACAAGTTAGAGAAAACAAAATACAGCTTCTCATTCAACAGTATGAATACTTTCACTTTGAAGAAGGAGAATCACTGAATGATACCTTCAATAGATTTCAGAAACTGTTGAATGGATTAAAGCTGTATGGTAGAGTGTACCAAGTCAAAGACTCCAACTTAAAATTTCTAAGGTCTCTACCAAAGGAATGGAAGCCTATGACTGTTTCACTAAAGAATTATCAAGATTATAAGGACTTCACACTTGAAAGATTATATGGAATTTTGAAGACCTATGAACTTGAGATGGAGCAAGATAAGCTGTTGGAAAAGGGAAAAAAAAGGTGGATCAGTTGCACTTGTAGCTGACAATGAGAAGACTGAAGCCAGGAATGAAGAAAAGACAATGTCAAGTCTCAAAATTGGCACAAGCAAATCAGAATCAAGCAAGGGAAAGGAGCAAGTAGCTGAGGTTGAAGATAATTCCAGTCAAGATGACTCTGATGATGTTGATGAACATCTGGCCTTTCTGTCCAGGAGGTTTGCAAAGATGAAATTCAAGAAAAATGCTAGATTCACTAAGCCAAACAAGAACATGGTGGACAAATCTAAGTTCAAATGTTATAACTGTGGCATAAGTGGACACTTTGCAAATGAGTACAGAAATCCGACCTCTGATAAGAAGAAATTTGAGTAGGTGGATTATAAAAAGAAATATTTCGATTTGCTCAAACAAAAGGAAAGAGCTTTTCTGACTCAAGATGACTGGGCAGCAGATGGAGCCAATGAAGATGATGATATGGAATATGTCATCCTAGCCCTGATGGCTAATTCTGATGAAAATGAAACTAGTTCATCAAGCAACCAGGTAATTACTACTGACCTCTCTCAGCTTTCTAAGATTGAATGCAATGAAGCCATAAATGATATGTCCAATGAATTATATCATTTGCGTGTTTCCCTTAAATCACTAGCTAAAGAAAACACAAGAATCAAAGAGAATAATTTGTTTTTAAGTGATAGGAATGCTGTGTTAGAGGGTAAGGTAATTGACCTTGAAAAGATTAAAGTCAAATGCTTAACTGTTGAAAGTGAACTAGAAGAATCTGTTAAGAAAGTTGAAATTCTTTCTAAACAACTAGAACGTGAGCAAGAGGTAATCAAGGCCTGGAAAACATCTAGGGATGTTAGTGCTCAGATTGTCAAGGTTCAGGGAATTGAATCACTCTGTGAGAATGCCTGGAAGAAAAACAAAAAGGAAGTAGAATTAATTGATGGATTATCAACGGATGTGGAATCAACGGATGATGAAAGTTATCCGTTGAAGGAAGAAAAGGAGCATCCGTTGAAGGCTCATCAATTAAAACCGGCAAGCGATTCTAAAAGGAACAATTTGAAAAATCTCAATAAAAAATTTGGTTCAACTTCCAAGAACTTTGTCAAAGAAGAAGCTAGCACATCCAAAGATGCCAGTAAGGTGAATATAGGACACATGACTTTAGATCAGTTAAAAAATAGGCTTAAGATGGTTGAGGATAAAAAGGAAACTAAAAGAAAATTAAATAGAAATGGGAAGGTAGGGATTAACAAACACAACAATTACACACCTGATAAATATGCTTCTAGAAAAAGTTGTGTGCATTACAAAAGTGTTAATCATCTATCTGCTAACTGCAAGTCAGTTAAGAATGCTCCCATGCCTTTAACTCCTTTCATGCCTAACATGTCTATGTCACCTCTGCATGTTACGCCTGTTATGTCTCAATAGAATCCTCATGCACATTTTGCAAATATGCCATATGTTAATAATTCTTATTTTGCTGCATTCAGTATGCCTCAAATGCCATACAACATGCCTATGTGGAATAATATGTTTGCACAATCTATGCCTTATCAAATTCAACCAAATGTGCTAAATAATTCTGTGACTAACCCTACACTTCAACCAACTACATCTGAGACCAAGGTTGATCCAAAGTTACCTAAGTCAAAAGATGCTGGAGGTATGAAGTCTAGGAAAAAGACTAACAAGGTTGGACCCAAGGAAACTTGGGTACCAAAATCAACTTGATTGATTTTGTTGTGTGCAGGAAAAAAGAAGGAATCTATGGTACTTGGACAGTGGTTGTTCAAGGCACATGAGATGAAATTTCACCCTGCTCACAGAGTTCAAAGAGAGAGCTGACCCTAGCATAACCTTTGGAGATGACAACAAAGGGTTCACTATGGGATATGGCTTGATTTCAAAAGAAAATGTCATCATTGATGAAGTTGCATTAGTTGATGGTCTCAAACACAATCTATTGAGCATCAGTCAACTATGTGACAGAGGGAATACTGTTTCCTTCAATTCTGAAGCCTGTGTTGTTACAAGTAAGAAGGACAACAAAGTGGTTCTAACTGGAGTTAGAAAAGGGAATGTGTACTTGGCTGACTTCAACTCTACAGATGCAGAATCAATTACTTGTCTTCTCAGCAAAGCAAGTCCAGATGAAAGTTGGCTATGGCACAAGAAGCTGTCTCATTTGAATTTCAAGACAATGAATGATCTAGTCAAAAAGGACTTAGTTAGAAGAATGCCTCTAGTGGAATTCTCAAGGGATGGACTGTGTGATGCTTGTCAGAAAGGAAAACAAAAGAGAGCATCATTCAGTAAGAAGCTTGAATCAGCAATTGATGAACCATTACAACTGCTACACACGGATCTTTTTGGACCAGTCAATGTGTGGCGCCCTCCAAACCCGGGTCAGAAGTTTGGGGTCCACACACACACCTTATTTATAACCTGCTTATAATAATAATAAAGATAATAATAATAATATATGCAGTGACCCTACTTACCAACCACCACGGACCGCAACAGGTTAAAGTATGCATACAAGCCAAACACACTAATATATTACAAACCGTTCAAATCCCAATCATTCAAAATCAAACTGAGTATTAAACTTTATTACAACTTTTACAAACTTAAATTATCCCAAAAGAAGCCTACTAGCTCAGCTTCCTCAACCTGAACCCCTAGCTCTCGCGCTGGACTGGGGATCCTCATTACCAACTGGTTCCTTTTTAACTGAAAAGAATATACACAACATCGCACAAATGAGCTAACTAGCTCAGCAAGTCACAATGACAAAACTGAGAATAATGATCATCAGGTGAATGTGATTATGATATTAAGTGAACAATGGATTATGATTTAGAATTGGATATTATACTTTTAATTTAAAAACCAAGGTTAGGCTGCTGATCAGTCACGCACTAACCCCGAGCAAGGCACACAACATTGCTCTAACTACTGGATCCAAGGCACACATTGGCCTAACTTGACCATTAATATGGTTTGACCACGAATCTGGTCCACAATTTTATAAAAACAATCCAATTCTAACATAATAACAGAATATGCAATAATAAACAATAACCAGAATCAATAACAACAATAAGTGTTTAACAATGAAAGGGTTTCAATCCTTGTAAGGATCAATAAGGTAATTTAAAAGCTTGGATGCTGGGTAATGAAAGAATTGGATAACAAGGGAATCAACATTTCAGGGTTTCAAAGATTTGGGCTTTCAAAGCATAGGATGCAATAATTGAGTATACAAGTAATTCAGTTCAGTGTTTGGGATTTTGTTTGCATGTATTTGTAGAGTAGTATCGTGTGTTTGAGATTCGTGTTTGGGTACACAACAATCAATGGTCTAGAAAGAATAAGGTTCATGGCTCAAGAATAATAACTGAAATCAGGGTTTGGGTTTCAGTGCTTCAAAGCACTTGCAATATCAACAAGACTATCAAGTACTACAATATCTTGAGAAAGATCAGAACACTTGCCTGGTATTAGCTTACTACACTGCACTCGCTTCCAATCACAACCGTCTTACTCCTCAACTATCTGTTTCCCTTTCCTACGCCTTGCCTCTTCTGCTTACATATCATAAGCATCTATCAATAATCGACTCATAGAATTCTATTCAACACATACTTCTATCTACCCTTCGTTTTACCCAAATCCGATTAACGGATTGAAAGTTACGCAATAATCAGTAAACATCGAATATATAAACCGACAGTCAACCAACATATCACATATAACACATAATACGTCACATAATCAATGACATATCATTTATAAAGACATTTCGGGTCATAAATAGGCTTTCTGGTATTTAAAATGATTTTTAAAACATTTTTCGGAATTAAAACGGGTCGTTGGATCAATTTCGGGATAATAAACAGGGTTCGGTTGGCCAATTCTGGCTCCGAAACAATTTTAGAATAATTATCGAGCCTTGAAAATAATTTAGAATAATATTTTAAAACTCGAAACTATTTTTCGAAATTTTTAAATCATTTTTAAATAATTAAATCTAATTAAATAATTAATTAAAAATCAATTAATAATTAATTAAATCAATTAATCAATTAATTTTCAAATTAATTGACTAATTAATCAATTAAAAATTAACTGAAATTAATTAACTAATTAATTCAGATTTATTTGTGAATTAAAAATAATTTTCGAAATTAAAATAATAATTTTTAGAATTTTCAGAAATTAAAAACGAATTTTTATAATAAAAATAAATAGGAAATATGATTTTTAAACATTTTTAAAACAAGAATCCAATTTTTGCAAAGTCTGGAAACCTGGGGGACCAAACTTCATCATCTACAAAACTAGAGGGACTAAACTGCAATTTTTTGCAGTTCCAGCCGCCGACTCGCCGGAGTGTGGCCGGAGAACTCGATTCCGGCCACCTCAGGCCACCAAACTGTCCAGATTTAATCTACAGGTTACCAGCAACTTATTCGTGCAATCAAAACTCAATAATCATCTCTGTTCTGGCCGGAAATTGGCCAAGAACATCGCCGGTTTCCGGCGAACATCGAAAACTTTTAAAACACAACTCCCTTCTCTACAGACCTCGTTGATTCATGAAAGTTATACGACTGGATTGTAAATTTCACAGAGAACACAACCCACTATATCACAACATCAATCTATTACAGAATAAGAAACCCCCAAATTTCAATTAAGAACATTCATACGGGTTATAAACCCTAATTTTAAATTTCGAAAATCAAACTCAAATTTGAACATGTTATTGAACTCCAAATCAGACGTATGATATATAAAAATTATCAGGAAAACAAGCTCTACAACATGCAATCATCAAATCATACAAACAATCATCCGAACAAAAATTCATATTTTTAATAAAATAAATTCGAAAATAAATAAATTTTCAGAAAATAAATCTTTGATTCTGCAGTAAAATAAGTTCTGGAATCTGATAGTACTCCTTGAGACCTTCAAATTGGTTACTCCAACTTTCCAAACGGATTTCACTAACACCTTGAATTTGTGGTTTGATTCTCAGAAAGGTTTATGAATATATGATTTTTCTCTGTAAAACTATATAATTATCTGTCTGCAAATGATTTTGATACGAAATAAAATACGGTAAAAGCTATTTATAATTACGGAAAATTAGTATCCCGTTGGATCATTCCGGATATAAAATTGTACATTTATTTATAAAAACTGATCCAAACGGTATCGGTTTTCGGGATAATTATCCAAATCAATACAATTTGTACTGCGGTCTTGGTCTTAGCGCCTAGTTACATGTACTACGAAGTGATAATTGGGATAGTTTAATAAAAAGCTCCCGTTTATTGAAAATACGGGTTTTATTGATTTACCGAAACGAATATTGTATCGAAAATGTTGCGCCGGGACCCGCGCAGGACAAACCGTACACCAGATCGAAAAAGTCGAAACATGGAATATGCTCGGAATATTACAATTAGGTTAGGAAGGAGTTCTCGGAAGAGTTTCGGGTTCCAAAAATGTAACAACGGGTGACGTCGGTTGGTTCCCGTTTTTATAAAATAGATTTTAATTACCCGGAAAAAAGATTTTAGAAATTTCATATGATTCTTATAAATCCATAAATCAACATAAAAATAATTAGGAAGATATGACAATTATTTATATTTTATTTTGGACATATAAAAATTAAAATACTCAATTAATATTATTTTTGAATATCCAAGTACAGATAACACTTAACAATTAACTCACAGAATAGATACTGAACACACATAATAATTATTTGATAGCAAAAATGATTACACGATATATCCCGGATATTACATCCTTCCCCCCTTAAAAGGATTATGTCCTCAGAATCTCCTAAGAAAACAAATGAGGGTACTTTTCTCTCATATCACTTTCTAATTCCCAGGTCGACTCTTCAACCTTTGGGTTTCTCCACAATACTCTTACTAACTTTACCACTTTATTTCTCAATACTTTCTCTCTTTCCTCTAGAATCTCTATCAGACTCTCTACATATGATAAATCTGCCTGAAGCTCTATTGGTTCATATCTATTACATGCCTGGAGTCTGGATTATATTTCTTGAGCATAGATACATGAAAAACATTGTGAATGTGCTCCATGTGCGGAGGTAACGCCAATTCGTAAGCTACTTTGCCAACGCGCTTTAGTATTTCAAAAGGTCCGACATATCTTGGGCTTAGCTTCCCTTTCTTCCCAAACCTCGTTAGTCCTTTCCACGGTGATACTTTCAATAATACCAAGCTTCCTTCTTCAAATTCCATGTCTTTCCTTGACTGGTCTGCATATTTCCTCTGACGATCTTGTGCGGCTATTAATCTTTTCTGGATAAGTTCAACAACTTCCTTTGTCTGCTGTACCAGTTCAGGTCCAAGTATCTTGCGTTCTCCTACTTCGTCCCAATATATTGGAGATCTACATTTGCGTCCATAAAGGGCTTCATAGGGTGGCATCCCAATGCTGGCATGATAACTGTTGTTATAAGCAAACTCTACCAGAGGTAAATGTTCGTCCCAACTTCCTTTGAAGTCAATAGCACAAACACGTAACATATCCTCGATTGTCTGGATCGTTCTTTCACTTTGGCCATCCGTTTGGGGGTGATAAGCTGTACTCATATTCAGTCTTGTTCCCAAACATTCTTGAAAACTCTTCCAAAATCTTGAATTAAATCTTGGATCTCGATCAAATACAATAGACACAGGAACTCCATGACGAACTACGATCTCTTTCAAGTACATATGGACTAACTTGTCGAGCGAAAATCTTTCATTTATAGGCAGAAAATGAGCTGATTTGGTAAATCTATCCACTATAACCCAAATGGCATTATGATTAGCCCTTGTCCTTGGTAATCCAACTATGAAATCCATGGTAATATGTTCCCACTTCCACTCTGGAATCTCCAATGGCTGTAGCAATCCGCTTGGTCTTTGATGCTCTGCTTTAACTCTCTGACAGGTATAACATTTGCTAACCCATTCCGCAATTTCCCTCTTCATATCTGGCCACCAATAATTCTTCTTTAAATCTCTGTACATTTTGGTACTCCCTGGATGGATGGAATATCTTGAACTATCTGCTTCTTGTAAAATTTCATTCTTTAACTCCGTCACCGGTGGAATTTAGATTCTAGATGAAAATCTCAAAATGCCTTGATCATCCTTCTGCGTGCATAATTCTTCACCTACCAAATGATTTATATCTTGATCCATTACATCTTCCTGACATTTCTTTATTTTCTCCAACAACTCCGGCTGGAAAGTCATACTGTACACTTTCGCTTCCTCAGGTTTGCAAACTCTAATTTCCAATTCCAATTTCTGAAATTCCTTATATATATCTTCAGGTACTGATAACACATTCAACCTTTCCTTCCGACTCAATGCGTCTGCCACAACGTTTGCTTTACCGGGATGATAATTAATCGAGCAATCATAGTCTTTGATCAACTCTAACCATCTCCTTTGCCTCATATTAAGTTCCTTCTGGGTAAATATATATTTCAAACTTTTGTGATCCGTATAAATCTCACATTTCTCTCCATACAGATAATGTCTCCAAATTTTCAAAGCAAATACTATGGCTGCTAACTCCAAGTCATGAGTAGGATACTTCTGTTCGTGTGGTTTCAATTGCCTTGACGCATACGCAATCACCTTGTCATGCTGCATAAGAACACATCCTAATCCTTTGTGAGAAGCATCACTATAAATTACGAAATTCCCTTGATCGTCTGGAAGTGACAAAACAGGTGCCGTGATTAATCTCCGCTTCAATTCCTGAAAACTTTCTTCACACTTGTCGTTCCATATAAACTTTTCATTCTTTCGTGTAAGCTTTGTCAATGGTGTTGCAATCCTTGAGAAATTCTGAACGAATCGTCGATAATATCCTGCCAATCCCAAGAAACTTCTTACCTCAGTGGGTGTTCTCGGTCTCTCCCAATTCGTAATTGCCTCGATCTTTGCCGGGTCCACTTTGATCCCTTCGTTACTGACTATGTGTCCTAAGAATTGAACTTCCGGTAGCCAAAACTCACACTTCGAGAATTTAGCATATAACTTCTTTTTCCTTAAAATCTCCAAAGTCATTCTCACATGTTCCGCATGATCCTCTTCCGTCTTTGAATAGATTAAAATATCGTCTATAAACATAATAACAAACTTATCCAAATACTCTTTGAAAATTCTGTTCATCAGGTCCATAAACGCTGCCGGGGCATTGGTCAATCCAAAAGACATCACTAAAAACTCGTAATATCCATACCTTGTTCTGAAAGCTGTCTTTGGTATGTCTTCTGGCTTGATCTTCAGTTGATGATATCCCGATCTTAAATCAATTTTGGAGAAGTACTTGGCTCCCTTCAACTGGTCAAACAGATCATCGATTCTGGGTAACGAATATTTGTTCTTGATTGTCAGCTTGTTGAGCTCCCTATAGTCGATGCACAGTCTCATGCTTCCATCTTTCTTCTTGACAAATAATACCGGGGCTCCCCACGGGGATACGCTGGGTTTGATTACTCATTTCTCTAACAATTCCTGTAATTGCTTTGCTAGCTCTTTCATCTCAACAGGCGCCATTCTGTACGGGGCCTTGGATACTGGTTCTGTTCCAGGTGCTAAATCGATCGCAAATTTAATTTCTCTATCTGGAGGAAGTCCTGGTAACTCGTCGGGAAATACGTCTGCAAATTCCTTCACAACTGGAATATCTTCAAGTTTTGCTGGCTCCTGACTTCTGTCGATCACATACGCTACGAAATGCTCACATCCTTGTCATAGTAACTTCTTGGCTTGAATCATCGTTAAGAACTTCTTTACCTGCTTCTGTCCCTTGAACGTTATTATTCTTTCATCTGGTGTTTTCACCATTACTTTCTTATTTCGACAGTCTATCTGAGCATCATGCTTAGATAACCAATCCATTCCTAATATAACGTCAAATGTTCCTAACTTAAATGGTATCAAATCTACACAAAATTTACTACCAGAAATCTCAACCTCACAATTCCCACAAACTTGATTCACAGTTACACGTTCTTGATTTGCTAATTCCACAGTCACTATTTCATTTAAATACCCAACTGGACAATTTAACTTACTAACAAAATCTTGTGAAACAAACGATCGAGTTGCTCCCGAATCTATTAACACTTTGGCACATAAAGAATTCACATTAAGCGTACCTGCCACGACATCCGTATCCTGAATAGCATCCTTCACCGACATGTCAAAAAGTCTAGCCCTTGGAGTCTCATTCACTGTTGGGGTAGATCCCATAATCCTCAATGCATTACTGACTGGGGCTGGTGTCTTGCAATCCCTGGCCATATGTCCTGGCTTCCCACATTTAAAGCATGTAAATCCAATGACTGGAACCTTCACTGCTGGATTCCGGATAGGCTGATCCTTATTTGCTGGCTCTCTTGCTTTCTGATTTCGGCACTCCCTCGAATAGTGCCCTTTCTGGTTGCATTTAAAACATACCACATTCAACTTGTTACAAACTCCTACATGCTTCTTTCCACATACTTGACAATCTGGAAAAGTTAATCTCAACTGATTCGGCTGATTCACATTAGCTGGACGGTTGCCCTGGCCTCCGTCTCCTGCATTTTGTTTCCTGAAATTAAAATTTCTCCCTGACTGAAACTTGCCCTTCTTAAAATTTGGAAACTTCCCTGTTTGTGACTGACCCTCACTTCCCTCAACTTTCCTTTTCTTGCTTTCCTTTTCCTTCTGGAATATCTCACTCTCTATCTCTGTGATCATAGCCTTCTGTACCACTTCTGCATAGGTATCCAATTCAAAAATGGCTACCTTCCCTCTGATCCATGGTTTCAAACCCTGTTGGAATCTTTTAGCTTTCTTTCTATCAGTATCAACATACGACGGTACACACCTTGACAATTCCTCAAACTTACCCTCATAATCTGTTACCGACATGTTCCCTTGCTTTAATTCTAAAAACTTCAGCTCCATTTGATCCTGAACAAACTGAGGAAAATGCTTTTCTAAAAATAATTCCTTAAACCTTTCCCAAGTAATAGCATCTGTGCCTTCCAATGTCTTCACCATTTCCCACCAATAGGTGGCCTCATTCTTCAGATAGTAACTTGCAAACTCAACCTTCTGTTCTTCCTTTACTTTCACTAAGGCAAATGCCTTCTCTATTTCCTTTAACCAAACATTTGCTTCAATTGGCTCTAAGGAACCCTTGAATTCTGGTGGGTTTACTGCCTGAAAAGTTTTAAAAGTTACCTGGGGGTTGGTCTGTCTTTGTTGTTGTTGTGCCAGGTGAACTGTTTGTTGGGCCAAGATTTGAAGAATCTGGGCTATTGCTGGGTCCATGGGTCCTGGGTTCACATTCGGGTTTGTATCATCTTGGTTGTTATTGTTGTTGGTTTCTTCATTCTGGGTGTTGGTGCGGGTATTTCTTCTGGGAGGCATTTTCTGTAATGAAATCAATCAACTTATTTAGCTTTTGAATCAATCTTTTACATAAAAGAATAGTTTTGCAAAACAGAAATATTTCTTTTTGAAAACAGTTGTAACTAAATAAATTGCATGCTTTTATACAGAATATAAACAGTTATGAAAACAGGGTACAAGTATCACAGGGTATAACTAGTGCAATAAATAAGGTAAGGTAAAATAGGTGCAATGAAGTAAATGACAGTGCTGGAAAGGAAAAAGGTACTGATATATATAGATCAAAAGTTTTAGGTAGTACAAGCATAAAGACGCTTCGGAAGTAAAAGCAAAAAGGGTGCAACAACCTACTCACTAGTCAGCATAGCTAGTCTATAAATACAACTCAAAAGTCTACTGATACACACTACACACTACTGTACATACTACATAATCATAACAACACTGCTCAGCATCTCCATCTCTGAGTCTCTGGCTCATGACAAGTCTGGACCTCCAATCTCCTCAAGCTCTTCTAGAACCCATTTAGCCCACTCTACTAAGAAATCAGGGGTGATGTCCTCATGTGTAGCCTCAGCAATCCTCACTGCAGTTGTCCTACGAAACGCCTGTAGCCTCTCTCTGAGTCGCCTCTCACCACTCCCAATCTCTCTGGTACGCATAATATGTAATAACTCCTGAATCTGACCCTGAAGAAATCGCTGCTCCATAAGGCAAACCTCAAACTGATGATATGGGACAGGGTAGGAAGAGAACTGGAAAGGTACTCCTGTGACTGAATGACCTGTAAAGCCTGAATCAGCAGGTGGAGGTCCTCTAACAGGTGGCCTCACGCCTGGAGGTGGAATAGCCTGCAATGGTACGGGCTGCAACACAGGTGGAGGTAGTATAGCCAACACGGGTGGAACAACAAGACATGGATCCGAAGACGGCACTCCAACTGAAGGCTCTGAGTGATCAGCTGATACGGGAATAAAAGAGTCGGCCATCACTGCTATCTGAAATCATATCGCAATATAAGAATCTCGTACCATAACGCGAATTACACTAATACCTGATATACCGAAGCACTCAACCTCTCGACGTTCTATCTTTCTATTCCTTACTTCTAATCCTAACCCTCTACCCATTCCTGTTAACCTAGGCTTGTGTCAGTGACTTATAACCTGTAGCTCTGATACCAAACCTGTGGCGCCCTCCAAACCCGGGTCAGAAGTTTGGGGTCCACACACACACCTTATTTATAACCTGCTTATAACAATAATAAAGATAATAATAATAATAATAATATATGCAGTGACCCTACTTACCAACCACCACGGACTGCAACAGGTTAAAGTATGCACACAAGCCAAACACACTAATATATTACAAACCGTTCAAATCCCAATCATTCAAAATCAAACTGAGTATTAAACTTTATTACAACTTTTACAAACTTAAATTATCCCAAAAGAAGCCTACTAGCTCAGCTTCCTCAACCTGAACCCCTAGCTCTCGCGCTGGACTGGGGATCCTCATTACCAACTGGTTCCTTTTTAACTGAAAAGAATATACACAACATCGCACAAATGAGCTAACTAGCTCAGCAAGTCACAATGACAAAACTGAGAATAATGATCATCAGGTGAATGTGATTATGATATCAAGTGAACAATGGATTATGATTTAGAATTGGATATTATACTTTTAATTTAAAAACCAAGGTTAGGCTGCTGATCAGTCACGCACTAACCCCGAGCAAGGCACACAGCATTGCTCTAACTACTGGATCCAAGGCACACATTGGCCTAACTTGACCATTAATATGGCCTGACCAGGAATCTGGTCCACAATTTTATAAAAACAATCCAATTCTAACATAATAACAGAATATGCAATAATAAACAATAACCAGAATCAATAACAACAATAAGTGTTTAACAATGAAAGGGTTTCAATCCTTGTAAGGATCAATAAGGTAATTTAAAAGCTTGGATGCTGAGTAATGAAAGAATTGGATAACAAGGGAATCAACATTTCAGGGTTTCAAAGATTTGGGCTTTCAAAGCATAGGATGCAATAATTGAGTATACAAGTAATTCAGTTCAGTGTTTGGGATTTCGTTTGCATGTATTTGTAGAGTAGTATCGTGTGTTTGAGATTCGTGTTTGGGTACACAATAATCAATGGTCTAGAAAGAATAAGGTTCATGGCTCAAGAACAATAACTGAAATCAGGGTTTGGGTTTCAGTGCTTCAAAGCACTTGCAATATCAACAAGACTATCAAGTACTACAATATCTCGAGAAAGATCAGAACACTTGCCTGGTATTAGCTTACTACACTGCACTCGCTTCCAATCACAACCGTCTTACTCCTCAACTATCTGTTTCCCTTTCCTACGCCTTGTCTCTTCTACTTACATATCATAAGCATCTATCAATAATCGACTCATAGAATTCTATTCAACACATACTTCTATCTACCCTTCGTTTTACCCAAATCCGATTAACGGATTGAAAGTTACGCAATAATCAGTAAACATCGAATATATAAACCGACAGTCAACCAACATATCACATATAACACATAATACGTCACATAATCAATGACATATCATTTATAAAGACATTTCGGGTCATAAATAGGCTTTCTGGTATTTAAAATGATTTTTAAAACATTTTTCGGAATTAAAACGGGTCGTTGGATCAATTTCGGGATAATAAACAGGGTTCGGTTGGCCAATTCTGGCTCCGAAACAATTTTAGAATAATTATCGAGCCTTGAAAATAATTTAGAATAATATTTTAAAACTCGAAACTATTTTTCGAAATTTTTAAATCATTTTTAAATAATTAAATCTAATTAAATAATTAATTAAAAATCAATTAATAATTAATTAAATCAATTAATCAATTAATTTTCGAATTAATTAACTAATTAATCAATTAAAAATTAACTGAAATTAATTAACTAATTAATTCAGATTTATTTGTGAATTAAAAATAATTTTCGAAATTAAAATAATAATTTTTAGAATTTTCAGAAATTAAAAACGAATTTTTATAATAAAAATAAATAGGAAATATGATTTTTAAACATTTTTAAAACAGGAATTCAATTTTTGCAAAGTCTGGAAACCTGGGGGACCAAACTTCATCATCTACAAAACTACAGGGACTAAACTGCAATTTTTTGCAGTTCCAGCCGCCGACTCGCCGGAGTGTGGCCGGAGAACACGATTCCGACCACCTCAGGCCACCAAACTGTCCAGATTTAATCTACAGGTTACCAGCAACTTATTCGTGCAATCAAAACTCAATAATCATCTCTGTTCTGGCCGGAAATTGGCCAAGAACATCGTCGGTTTCCGGCGAACATCGAAAACTTTTAAAACACAACTCCCTTCTCTACAGACCTCGTTGATTCATGAAAGTTATACGAATGGATTGCAAATTTCACAGAGAACACAACTCACTATATCACAACATCAATCTATTACAGAATAAGAAACCCCCAAATTTCAATTAAGAACATTCATACGGGTTATAAACCCTAATTTTAAAATTCAAAAATCAAACTCAAATTTGAACATGTTATTGAACTCCAAATCAGACGTATGATATATGAAAATCATCAGGAAAACAAGCTCTACAACATGCAATCATCAAATCATACAAACAATCATCCGAACAAAAATTCATATTTTTAATAAAATAAATTCGAAAATAAATAAATTTTCAGAAAATAAACCTTTGATTCTGCAGTAAAACAAGTTCTGGAATCTGATAGTACTCCTTGAGACCTTCAAATTGGTTACTCCAACTTTCCAAACGGATTTCACTAACACCTTTAATTTGTGGTTTGATTCTCAGAAAGGTTTATGAATATATGATTTTTCTCTGTAAAACTATATAATTATCTGTCTGCAAATGATTTTGATACGAAATAAAATACGGTAAAATCTATTTATAATTACGGAAAATTAATATCCCGTTGGATCATTCCGGATATAAAATGGTACGTTTATTTATAAAAACTGATCCAAACAGTATCGGTTTTCGGGATAATTATCCAAATCAGTACAATTTGTACTACGGTCTTGGTCTCAGCGCCTAGTTACATGTACTACGAAGTGATAATTGGGATAGTTTAATAAAAAAGCTCCCGTTTATCGAAAATACGGGTTTTATTGATTTACCGAAACGAATATTGTATCGAAAATATTGCGCCGGGACCCGCGCAGGACAAACCGTACACCGGATCGAAAAAGTCGAAACATGGAATATGCTCGGAATATTACAATTAGGTTAGGAAGGAGTTCTCGGAAGAGTTTCGGGTTCCAAAAACATAACAACGGGTGACGTCGGTTGGTTCCCGTTTTTATAAAATAGATTTTAATTACCCGGAAAAAGATTTTAGAAATTTCATATGATTCTTATAAATCCATAAATCAACATAAAAATAATTAGGAAGATATGACAATTATTTATATTTTATTTTGGACATATAAAAATTAAAATAATCAATTAATATTATTTTTGAATATCCAAGTACAGATAACACTTAACAATTAACTCACAGAATAGATACTGAACACACATAATAATTATTTAATAGAAAAAATAATTACACGATATATCCCAGATATTACACATTGTATTGTCAATTTCAAGGAAAAGATATTGCCTAGTGATTGTAGATGATTTCTCAAAGTTTTCATGAACCTACTTTCTTGGATCAAAGGATGAAGCTAATGAAATCATCATCAATCATATCAAGCAAGTCAACAATCATCCAGATTTTAAAGTAAGGAATATCAGGAGTGACAATGGAACTGAGTTCAGGAATTCTACCATGAGGTTGTTCTGTGAAGAAAATGGGATCATGCATGCATGAGTTCTCAGCTCCAAGGACTTCACAACATAATGGTATGGTGGAAAGGAAGAACAGATCACTAATTGAAGCTGCAAGAACAATGCTTGAAGAGTCAAAACTCCCAACATACTTTTGGGCTGAGGCTGTTAACTGTGCATGTTACACTCAGAATATCTCTAATCAATCAGGCAAAAGGCATGACTCCCTATCAATTGTTTAAGAGAAGAAAACCAACTTTAAACTTTCTTCATGTCTTTGGTTGCAAATGCTACATTCTAAGGAATCAACCTGATCACAAAGGGAAGTTTGATGCAAAGGCTGATGAAGGAATATTTGTTGGTTATTCCGCTGGAAAAACATATAGGGTCTACAATCTAAGAACCAACATTGTCATGGAATCTGTGCATGTTGTGTTTGATGATAAAAAGATTGATGGACTAACAGATGAGGGACATCATGAAGGACTCAAATTTGATAACATTGAGATATATTGTGATGATAGTGAAGATGAGAATGATGGAGAAGGCACTTCAAAAAGAATTCAAAATCTGCCTTTGGATAATGCACAAAGTGCCGCATCAGTTGAAAGTCACAATTCAGCATCCGTTGAAAGAAGTAATGCAGCATCCGTTGAAAGACAAAGTGCATCATCCGTTGAAGTATATAATGAAGCATCCGTTGATCACAATCTGTCAACGGATAATCAATTCACTTCATCAGTTGATAGAACTCCAAGTTCCTTTCAAAGGATCAGTAACTCAGGGGGAGTTTCAGCCAATCAACACTCTATCTCACATCATGACAATACTGAGGCAACCTCATCTAGAGCTAATCTACCACCTCAAAGGAAATGGACCAAGAATCACCCTTTTGAATTGATCATTGGTGATGCAACATCTAAAGTGCAAACTAGAAGGGCTACTCAAGATGAATGTTTATATAGTAGCTTTCTATCACAGGAGGAACCTAAGAGAGTGGAAGAAGCTCTATTGGATCCAGATTGGATTTAAGCAATGCAAGAGGAGCTAAACCAATTTGAGAGGAACAAGGTATGGAAGCTGGTACCCAAGCCAAAGAACAAGAGCTCTATTGATACAAAATGGGTATTCAGAAACAAGATGGATGAAAATGGCATTGTCATAAGGAATAAAGCCAGATTGGTTGCCAAGGGATACTCTCAACAAGAAGGAATAGATTTTGATGAGACATTTGCTCCAGTTGCAAGACTTGAAGCCATCATAATCTTTCTAGCCTATGCAGCCCATGCCAATTTCAAAGTCTATCAAATGGATGTCAAGAGTGCATTTCTGAATGGAGAATTGGAGGAAGAAGTTTATGTAAGCCAACCCCCAGGATTTGAAGATCCAAATTTTCCAGACTATGTGTATTATCTGTTAAAAGCACTCTATAGACTAAAGCAAGCACCTAGAGCCTGGTATGAGACTTTGTCAAAATTTCTTCTAGATAATCACTTCACAAGAGGTACTGTTGATAAAACTCTTTTCTTTAGAAATGTTAATGGCTCTACAATACTTGTTCAAATTTATGTAGATGATATTATATTTGGTTCTACAGATGATAAGCTTTGTAAAAAGTTTGCTAAGTTAATGCAAAGTAAATATGAAATGAGCATGATGGGAGAGCTAACTTATTTTCTTGGTTTATAAGTTAAACAAGTTAGTGGTGGAATTTTCATTAGTCAAACTACATATATTTATAATCTTTTAAAGAAGTTTGACTTAATGGATTGTTCATCTGCAAAGACTCCCATGACCACTGCCACCAAGCTTGAACTAAACAAGGCTGAAAAGTCTGTGGATATTACAAGTTATAGAGGCATGGTTGGCTCACTTCTATATTTAACTGCTAGTAGACCTGATATAATATTTTCTACATGTCTCTGTGCTAGATTTCAAGCTGACCCTAAAGAATCTCACTTAGTGGCTATTAAAAGAATCTTCAGATATCTCAAAGGGACTCCAAATCTAGGAATTTGGTATCCTAGAGAGTCTGGTTTTGATCTAATTGGCTACTCAGATACAGATTATGCAGGTTGCAAAATAGACAGGAAAAGTACAACTGGCACCTGTCAATTTCTAGGGAATAAGCTTGTGTCATGGTTTAGCAAGAAGCAAAATTCTGTTTCTACATCAACAGCTGAAGCTGAGTACATTGCTGCTGGTAGTTGCTGTGCACAGATTACTGTGGATGAGGAATCAACTGTTTGACTATGGGATAACTGTTGACAAAATTCCAATATTTTGTGACAACACAAGTGCCATTGCCATTACTGAAAATCCAGTGCAGCACTCAAGAACCAAGCACATTGACATCAAGTACCACTTCATAAGGGAACATGTGATGAATGGTACAGTGGAACTTCATTTTGTTCCAAGTGAAAAGCAGATTGCAGACATATTTACCAAGCCACTTGATGAATCAACATTCACAAGATTAGTAAGTGAGCTAGGTATGCTTAATTATTCATAAATTCATTTCCTTATTATAATCTATTTTGAAGCCTGAAATGAATTTGTTGCAAGAACAAAGTTGGCTTTAAGTAAAGATTATTCTATCAATGGATATTCCCTATCCGTTAAAAGCCAAAATTGTTCTATCAACAGATGTCCATTATCCGTTGAAAGATAAATACATTTCTGGTAATTTTATCCTTCAACAGATAAATCTATGTTAATCTTTAACGGATAACTATTTACCTCATCCGTTGAAGTGTCACATCAGTTGTTTTAAGTAAGTCACAACCGTTGATTCTTTTACTTAACCGTTGATACATATATACATATATACACAGTTGTATGTATTTGTATTAAAGGCAGTTTTTAGAATACATACAGTTTTCTTTATTCTCAAACGGCTGTAATTTACTTAAAAGAATTATTTAATCATTCTCCTTACATTTTAATTCGAGAAAATATAAAAGCCTTTTGAATTCTAATCTTCACTTTACGCTTTCTTGCAATCTTTTAAAAGCTTTTACTCTCTTTCTCTCCCAAAACTCTCAACTTTTCTCTATAACCTCTACTCACTATAATGGCACCAGTAGTAAAGATAATGTCCCAGTCTGGATTTGTCTATGAGAAGAACAATTTCGTAGCTTTGGTGGAAAAGAATGAAGCCCACTAAGATTATCACAAGATGATGGACTTCATCAAAAATTGCAAACTAAGCTATGCAATGCTGGAAGCCCCAACCATTTACTGTGAGGTAATTGAGGAGATTTGGACAACTGTAGAGTTCAATCCCACAGATATGACCATCACTTTCTCTCTCAAAGGTAAGGATTACTGTATTAACTGTGATGATATACAGTCTTGTTTTAAGCTACCTGAGAACAATGTCATGACACCACACACTGATAATGATGTATCTGGTATGTTTGATTCCATAGGCTATTCTTTTGATTCTGCTAATTTAGGGAGCATTAGAAGAAAAGGCCTTAGGAAAGAATGGAGTTTTCTTGGTGATGCCTTTATCAAGATTTTCTCTGGAAAAATTAGTAATTTTGATGCCATAACTTCATCTCTTGTTAATATGCTCTATATGCTAGTTTCCGATAGGTACTTTAATTTTAGCAACTATGTCATGCTAGAATTAGGTTCCAGGTTAGGTAACAAAGCTAATAGACCTCATAACATCTACTATGCTAGATTCTTTATGTTATTCGCTAACCATGTTGTTGAAGGTTTGGTCATAAGCAATGAGAGTAATAAACTCAAGTGCTGGGCACAAGAGAAAAGGGTTCTTGCAGACCTTTTGAGAATAAACCTCAACAATCAGGTGCCATTGGTATATTTGCCAATAATGAATGCACCTCAGGTAAGTAAGGTAAATAATTCTTCAACTCCTACTACTTCCAACCCCATTATTTCTTTGCCTTCAAGTGTGGCCATGAAATCTGTGTCTTTGTCCCAACAAATTCCTACCAAAGCCACCAAACCTAAAGTTTCAAGAAAAAAGTCAAAGAAAGCCACCTCTGTTGTTTCTCAAAAGACAACAGTTGTAACAACTACCATCAACCCTGAGGGGAGTGAACAGGGTGTAAGTGGTGGGGGGAGGGGTGAACATCAAGAAACCCCCCCAGGATAAGGTAGGAGAGGTGAGTGGTACCCCAGCTAGCCAAGCCACAGTTTCTCAAAAGACTGTGGTGGTTAAAAAGGATTCAAACTCATCCCTAGTTGCATCCTCCTAAAAGGGTGCAGCTATTGAAAATAGTCCCCAACCAGGGACACAGAATAAAAGAGGGAGGGACAATGAAACCACACACTCACCTGTAAAAGCCTTTACAAGAAGAAAGAAGGTTAAAACCTTAATTTCCACACAAGGTGCACACACTGCACATATACACCTACCTGTATCTATGTCTTCTCAAATTCAACTTGATGTGACTCCAACAAATGTGGAGTCACAGCCCCATTCTCTCAAAATTGACACACATCAATCACCAAATTCTCCATAACCATCTCTGGATGTGGACATGATATTCACATCAATTCCTGATTCTCCCTCTTTACAACTCAGGGAGGAGCCCCACTCAAATACTGGTGATCATCATCTTTTAGATGATTTGTTGGATCATCAGCCAATTCTTTCAGACTTGGTTGAAGAATCTGTGTCTCCTAAATTAAAATCAATCCACACAGATTCAACAATCATGTCACTTTCAATTTCTACTTCTTTTCCTTCTTCAACGGATATTTCTCATTCGTTGACAAGTGGTTGTTCTTCGACGGATAAGCTTAACAGCAGTTATCCGTTGATACCATCAGTTCCTACTTCAACGGATACTCCCTATCCGTTGATAGTCTCTACACAAATAACTGAATCAATTCCAAGTGTAGAAGACATGGTTACTGTACAATCACTTCTAGGATTAAGGGAAGGGAGTAAAAATTTGAGTGAGAGGCTAGGTTGCTCCCAGGCAAAAGGAGAGCTTGAGAGTCTAAATATGCATGCTATTTCTTCCAGCATGGCAAAAGAAAGTGAGAGGAGTGCCACCTTAGTAGGTGAGGGTGAGGGTGTGAGGTGTGTGAGCCAGGGGGAGCCCCTGATGCAAGAATATAGAGAAATTGAGAGAAAAGCAGGTACAGAAGGTATAAGGGTGGATCTAGTCATTGCTAGTGAGTCAATGACTGTGGATGATGCTGAAAAGGAAAGACAATTTCAGCAACATTATAAAGCTGTAATTGATAACATTTCCTTGGACGCTGACACTTTTACTCATCCCGTGTCAGCCTATCAACTGTTAGCTGCTCAGGGCAATATGGAGGCAGAACAGACTTTGAACCTAGTACACACTTCAGAATCTCTACAAAGGGATAAAGCTGCTGTCAATAGGATGCCTTCTCAAGCTGGTGAGCCATCTGAAAAATTTGGAGTTAATTCTAATGATGATGACTCTATCTCATTTGATGAAAGCATGAACTTAGGGGGAGATGCAGACCCTAGTTCAGTTCCAAATTTACCTGAATGGGCCTTGACTAAGGAATCTACACCAGGACAGTATCTGTGAAGGTGAGAGGATGCAACAGGTTTTGGCTCTACAACTTCAAAATCATTATCTGTGAAACATAGCACAAAGGTTGAGCCAATCATTATGGAACACAAGCCAGTAAGGAGGAATAAGGTTGGAGAGACTTCCTTAAGGAATTTGAAACTCATGGTACTCAAGCCATCCACTAGACTCAACAGGGACTCTACAAAGAACCCTCTAAACTTTAGTCAGTCAAAAGAAGTAGATTTTCCTCTTCCAAAACCTGATGAAGACAAAGTTTTGGGTGGCAGTATCATAAAGCACAAAGAGACCAATGATGTAGTGGAAAGAATGAATATGGCTATCATTTATAGAGAGGGAAAGAGTATCTGTATGATGCAAGGACATCCCAAATTCTCTAAAGCCAAGAGGGAAGAAACCATGAGGTTAAAGGAAGAAGCTAAAAAGCTGAAGGCTGACAAAAGAGCACAAGCAAATCTTGAAAAATAGCTAGAGTCAAGTCAGACTGAAGAAAGGGAGAAGATTGAAGACAAGAGTGAAGAAAACAAGATTGAAAGCAAAAATGTGGATATGGGGAATGTGGTAGGTGAGAGTGTAAAGGAAAGAAAGGAATGGCAGAAAGGGAACAGAAAGAAGGCCAATGCAAAAAGGAAGAGTGGAGATGACACTGAAGAAACCCAATTTAAATCCAAACCACTACCTTCTATTCCTGAACCCATTGTGCCTGATCCCTATTTAAATATCCATGGTGAAACAATCATTCCTAAGGAGGAACCCATTGATTGGGACACCATCAAGTTACCCACCTTCTTAAATACTTCTCCACCACCAAAGAAACAGAAAAGAAAAACCAAATCAACACCTCCCCTAACCTCAAGAAAATTCACTCAGAAACCTAAGCCTAAGCCACAAGCCTAAAAGGATGACTATGTTCACATTTGTGACATAAAGGAACAGACAGACATTGAACTCTTCCTGGATGAGCTGGAGGAAGTAAGGGGAATAGATGCCTACAGACAGCTACTAGAAAGATTAGTGTTCAAGTACAAAGGAAATGGGGAAAGAACTTGGCCCCTTTACAGAATTCTGAATGAAGGCTATTCTACCTTGGTTAGAGTCTACTCAGATATAAAAAGGGATTCTGGCTTTACCGGGACTGCCAAAACTGAGTTTCTCAACAAGATTGCCAGCATAAGGAAAACTTGGTGGGAGCCCAATTCCTTGCCTAGAACATTACTCATCCCGGAGCATGGAATTACAATTCATAAATCACCTCATTGGCTGATGGAGTTCAGAGACAATAAAGGAGTCAGAAGATTTTTCAGACTTGAAAACCAGCTTAAAATTGCCAGTAATGAAACTCTCAAGGACATGCAATCTAAGTTGGACATCAGTGAAGAAGATGAAGCTGAATTCTACAGACAACTCCAACTCCAAGTAGAGGAAAATGACAGGAGGCTAGGGAAGAAGACAAGAGATCAAAGGAAAAGAAAATAATCTGCTCAGCCTAAAGGAGCATCCTTGGAAACAATGTAATCCTTCAATTCTATCTCAGTACATACACTTTTGCAGCACTTTTGAATTTCTACTTGATTTCAATTCATATATTTGTCAAGTGTTTTGTTATCATCAAGTTAAACCCAAATTTATGCCTACAATTCTAGTAGACATAAATAGTGGGAGATTATTAGGAATATGTGTATTAGTTTGATGATAAGTTAAACAAAACACTTAAGTAGGAATCCAGTGTCTGTAGCCTCAACGGATAAGACCATTCTGGCTATCCGTTGATGGAGTAGCTTTACTTAGAAATAAGTTTAGTATTGTAGCACATTCCAGTTTCTGTATTCAAGTTACAATTCTTAGATGTTGTGGGAAATTATAAGTCATATTGACTACTAGTGGATATGCAAATAGGAGGGCTAATTGTAAATATTTCATGCCTTGTAATTTCGTATAAGTGAAGTAGTATCAACTGATAAGTTAAAGACCTTCAACGGATAAGAAACAAAGTTTCAACGGATGTCTCTAAAGCTTCAACGGATAATATCCATCAACGGATGAGTGCATCAACGGATAAAGCTTCAACTGCTAATGCATCAACGGATAAAGCCATCAACGGATGAAAGCTTCAACGGATGTTAAGTTCAATAGCAGTTGACAGTGACAATTCATAAGCTGACGGAGGCACATGGGTTGACAGAGACAATTGGAATGTGGCAGCCTCTTGGAGGAATCAAGAAAATGCAGCATTTCCATTCTGGTGCAAACAAGGAAGTATTCAAAGATTCACAGATTATCCTAGATTGCATTGGATAGATAAATGAAGAAGAAACATGTGAAGAATCTTTTCAATTGTATTTTATATTTTAGTCTTCACTTGTAAACTTGGTAATATATAAACCAAGTTGCAGCTAGTAATTAGAGTGTGAATTTTCCAGAGCTGTTTAGAAAAACATTGAGAGAAAATCATCTAGTTTGTACTAGGAAGCAGCTGTGATCAATTTCTTGAATCACAGATTTTCTGAAATAACACATCTCTGGTGGAACAACAAATCCACCAGAAAAGTTTTTAAGTCTTTTGTGTTCTTTACATTTGTGTTTGAATATATATCTGTCTGCACCAGCTCAAAATAATTCATACACACTTGTTCATCAAAACACATAGCCTTTGAAACTGCTCAAAACTTGAAAAAGTTTTGAGATTTACATTCAACCCCCCTTCTGTAAATCTCATTGTTAGTTCCTTGGGAATAACAATTGGTATCAGAGCAAGCTCTTAACTTACAAAGAGTTTAAAGATCTATTCTACTAACATCATGAGTAAGAAGGATATTGGTGTAAAGATTCCAATCCTGGAAAGAGATAATTATCATCACTGGAAAGTGAAGATACATCTACATCTTCTCTTTCAAGATGAAAGCTACATCAACTGCATTGAAAATGGTCCTCACATCCCTCACAAGGTGGCCACAGCTGCAACTGCCACAGTTGCTATTGGACAGTCTATTCCCAAGTCAAAAGCAGAATGGACTGATGAAGATATTGAAGAGGTTCACAAGTACAAGAAAGCCATGAACATTCTGTTTAATGGTCTAGATCAAGATATGTTTAATTTAAAATATTTATTATTAATATTGGTTGTATTTGTCGTCAACTTAATATTTTAAACAGACTTAGGTTCAAGTCCTTCTATCCCATTTATTTAATTTAAAATATTTGTTATTAATATTGATTGTATTTGTTGTCACCATATAACAAGTTGAAAGCATAAATATTGTTTTGTTGAATGTTATTAGAAAAACTATGAAACCCTCGATTATGTACGTAAACCTAACGTGAAGTTTGGATGCTGATAAAAAAATATTTGGTTGGGAAATTCCCACACAGAATTTACTTGATACACTTCTCTCTACAACTCAACATTCAACAACATTAATGTACAACTAGGAAACTACTGAACTCTGTATTAGGCCACAATCAGCTGATTCAGCCTGAGAATTAAACTCTGCAAAAGAACTTTTTCAACATTCACCTAACTATGCAACTCTTTAGTTCAAGAGGCCCCAAAAGAACCTTTCAACATTCATCGAGCGCAACTCCTTAGGTTTAAGAGGTCTGTTATCCACGAGTTAGCCGCATACATAGCAGGAATTTCCTCGGACATTCAGTTTCTCAGATTTGAAAGACGTGGACGGATGTCGATGGCATAGAGTTATTCCTCTAAATTGTTTACATGCAACCTATGCTGTTGTGATAATGATCTTGCATCAGATGAGTTCCCCAGTGATTGAGCTCGTTGGACAATTCGTACTCTGCAATTCCAGAGCCTTCATTTAGACAATAGTCACAATTATAACTATCAGTACTTTTACTACATTCTTATGAATCAGGACAAATCTAAAACCTCTTACCTTCTGGAACATCAGCATTACAATCATCAGACTGTCTTTCAGAACGACCTTCAATAAGTCCAAGCTTCTTCACTCTCTTCTTTGACTTTCTAGGAGTCAATTGTTTCTTAGCTTCTGAAGCTTCGGTACTACAATAATCAAACCGAGTTTCAGATTGGTCTTCAGCTTGTCTAAGCTTCTTCACTCTCTTCTTTGACTTTCTAAGAGACAATTCTTTCTTAACTTCTGAAACTTCAGTACTACAATCATCAAACCGAGTTTCAGACTGGTCTTCAACTTGTCCAAGCTTCTTCACTCTCTTCTTCAACTTTTTAGGAGTCATTTCTTTTTTAACTTCTGGAACTTCAGCAATACAATCATCAAACTGACTTTCAGATTGGGCTTCAACTTGTCCAAGCGTCTTCACTCCCTTCTCTGACTTTCTACTGGGACTACTATCTTTAGCCTCATCATCTTTAAAGTTTGAGTTTAAAATATAATAAGAATGTGTTTAATGAGGGTATACACTCTAAGCAATGAGCAGAAGCAGAATAACCAAATACATACATGTTTTGTTTCTAGAATCATGAATAAGCATAAGTATTAGGGCTGCATCTGCCACATCCAGACCATACACTCGAACTATATTCACCTATAAAACATGGGAGCAAAAGTTGATCAGTACCCAATAAGAATCAGTATAATGGTAAACATTTGCATCTGTGCAATATTTATAAAGAATGGTAATGCAACTTAAACAGGCACTACTAAAGTATCAAACTGAGAAAATTCCAACATAATGTCTACTTCAAAAACATTATGCACAAGTGCAAAACACCTTCCATTCCTCTACGACATCCCTGTACACCATTACTCATAAAATTATACCAACCATTTTCTCATGCTTACATCCTAACAATAAAGGTTTAAATAATAATTTTCAACAAGATCTTGACAAACATGTCAACAGTCATTAGTGAGTAATAAACAATATATCACTATAACACCCAACAAAAATTAGTTTGATGAGTAATGCTAGCATCTATGTGTTAACAACTATAATTAAGGGTGGAACTTGCACAGGAACAACCAATCTAACTAAGAAAAAATTACCTTAAACCTGTAAGGTGAGATCATATGAAAAACCAAAATATCTCCCTCCAATAGTCTATGTTCCATTGCAAACCCTCTCCAACCAGCACTTAGACCATGCCGTTTTGTGAGATAAGTTGTGTCCCGCTCTGTTCCACGGTCATCCACTAAAACAACTCTGACATCTTCGTTTGGCATGTAAAACTTACAAAAGTCTAAAGGTAATATCTACATTAGAAGGAAATGCAAAAGAACTATTTAGTACAATAATGGCAACTTCATGTACAAAGCCAATACGCAGATTGTTTAAAGGAGACAGTAGACAGTATGACATGCTAACCAGCCAAAAACTGTAGGAAACATTGGATGGGAGCATTGCTTTTGAAAATCTAGGATATTCCAGTGGTATGCTTTGAAGCACTTCTTCTGCCCGATCCCTAACAGATTTTTTAGCATCATTGTCTTGATACAAGCTATCAATAAGTGTCTTCTTCCGGCCATAGCTAAATTTGGTCAAAAGACGGTAAGTTGACAAAGCAATGCGTCATCCTAATATATTATTCATTAATTTGCCTTTGGTAATTAAAAATAATAACTGGTTATTCCAGTAGATTATTTTTACCTCGCATTTCCTGAATCAGCCGAATTGACCTGCTACAAATATAAAACAATTGTGCTATTTAGTTTAGTTCACAAAAATGACAAGAAATGTATAATGGATTAGTGTTATTGTAAAATAGTACAATATCAAGTTCCTAATGACACTTCATTGAATTATGGTGCCTTGCTAATTTAAAAATATGATTTTTAGGCACATCATAAGTTAAGTATCAGCACACTAAAGGGTAAATGATAAACAAAATCAAATCATTTAGTAGAAGAAACATATAATAGCAATTAGCACTAAGAAAATACTGTCCAAACTTCAAATTATTAGCTTTTCTTGTTTTCATCCCAATGTCTCATGGTGTACTTGAGTAAAATCCAACTTATTCTAGGATTAATATCCAAATTATGAGCTTTTCTTGTTTTCATCCCAATGTCTCATTTTGTACTTGAGCTTTTCTTGTTTTCATATAAGTAAATATCGTTGTAATTTATCATACAGTTTAGTTATATTACATAATAGCTTATTGGGAATGTTAGGGGAGTTTCGTAATTACCCATTATTTAGTGGATTAATAGAATTTTATTTGTTAGTTAAGTTTCAAGTTCTACTCCTATTTAAGCACGTGTAGTTTTCGACTAGGGCTTGATTTAATGAGAACTCTATTTCGCCTGAAAACCAAAGAGCCTGCTTGTAAAAAAAATCAAGTTTGGTATCTAAACTGCTTTATTTACTAATCCAATGGTTCAATGAAAGGTCTCTTAGAGCAAGTCCAACATACTCTTTATTTGAGCTCTTAACTCAAAATATAAGGAAGAAGAGTGAAATTTCAACTCCATCGGACTCTTATTGGCTCCTCAAACCACTAAGAGCCCCTCAACCTTCTTTAATTTTAAGAGTCACAACACACTCTTAAGTTATATTTTATAATATAATCCATCCGCTTTCTTTCTCTCTCTCTCACTCTTTATCAATCTCTTTCCAATTTATTATTATAATAATGACAAGGAGTGAGAATAGTGATTATTGTTGGAGTTGAAATACAAAATGATGTCCTAAATTACTAAGATTTATTATTTTATAATATTTATAAAGAACCAACTAAGACACTGTTGGACTCGCTCTTAGGTTCTTATTTCGAGGAGTTCCCCAACTCAACTCTCTTTGATTATTGGAAAACTTTACTTATTAAACAATGTTTACTTATTATGGGTTGCAATCTAAACAAATTCCTCTCATGCGGTTGATATTGAAATGTATAACAATGGTTCCTTGGTCTGTGCAAAAAATTGTAAAACATCTATTAAAAGGAAGAGTGTGTATCATTTTATTATCTTTTATTTACCAATCTTGCATCAAAAATATCATTGCTTGGGACTATCTTCCCGATATCTAAATTTTTCACCCCAAATACGATAATCAATCGAACACCAATTTTATACCCCACAATATTCTTCGGTAAAGCCACACCGCAATTTATTTTGATAAGTCTTCAACTATCTAAATATGCACTTACTCTAGCAAATGCAGTGTACTGCTTTAGTGAAAATCAATGAAATTCTTCACTGCAACTTTTTTTGACAATGTTGTGAAGTCTTCGGTTATATGTAGTAGCAAGTAAATATGCACATACTCTAGCGGCAGTATACTACTATATTGAAAACACATGAAATCTGTAGAACACAAGAAGTAACGAGGTAAATAGTAGATTTATCATGCAAAGCAAACAATTATAGGACATTAACAATGCGACGATTTTGTATTGCTTCATTAATATTCATCAATCATCACCACCTCCAATGAAAATTGATATAGTTAGTGATGAATTAATGACCATAAAAATGATAGAGTTATTCATAACTAAGAAGTACCCATTGCAATTTGCAATAATTAAGGTTCTTCAATTCATTGATTCATGAAATGAATCAATTGCCTTTCTACATAAAAATAACCACAAAAAATAATATGATGTGAACAGTAACAAACTGTATCAGTTCAACCCATGAACACCAATTCAATCCCCGAATTGATTAATATTTGGAGTAAATTGAGTAAGAATGCTCATATCATTTCCAATTGACCACTGAAAATTCATCCGATCTATGTCAACAGTTCCCAGCAAGGGGCCCTAACATCAATCCAATCTAACTAGGTCAAAACACCGCAGAAGCTATAAGGGCGATAAACGTGTGTGGCATTCAAGCTACAATCAATGCACAAGCTGAACCGGGTGGAATTATACAATTTGATGTCAAAAACATCAACAACTAATTCAAGAACCTAGAAATGTTAAATATTTATCCGAGAACACAACAAATTATACTTCGATCAAACATGCATTGGACCGGAAAAAATCAATTACAAACTACAAGTATCAAGAGAATACATCAAAGTCTTACTTTCTTAGCCTTCGATTTAAAGCTGCAATCCTTCTTTGGAGCCACCAATTTCTTTGTTTCCAATTTTGACCTCTGCTTCATCTGTAAAATAAAAAACCTTGTGAGGGAGAGAGAGAGAGAGAGAGGGAGAGAGAGGGAGGGGGAGAGAGGTAGGGAGAGAGAGAGAGGGAGGGGGAGAGAGGTAGGGAGAGAGAGAGAGAGAGAGAGAGAGAGACCATGGATGTTGATCTGGGTTTGATGTAAAGACAAAACTGAGAAATTCAGATTAATCTAGTGATATATCTGAAACATTCAGCTTGTAGCCCTTGTCAATTGTATTCTTTATTTCAAGAACTACATACATATGTATGTATATGTATGTAATTTCTAATCTTAAAAGCTGAATGGAAATGTACTTCTAAGTTGTGTTTAGACTTGGAAGACAGACAGGCAGACAAGTTAATCTAATCCGACACAGACACAAAGAGGCGTTGGATTTTTGTTACAAGTAGACATTAGTCAAAGTCCGTAGGTTTGTGGGGAGGTGATTATGTGAGTGCTCTATATTTAATGATTGTGGTAAATGTATTCTATTAAATGTTTTACACCATTACTAAAAAATTTATTTACCAGATATTTGTGTGGTTTGGATCAAACTAAAAACAAACAATATTTTAAAATTAATCTCATGTATTATGTGTTGAGCTCATTAAATACTTTGGTTGGTTTTATATACGATATATTTTGGAGAGAGTAAAATATACGCAAATTATTTTCTTAGTTTGAGAGTAAAAATGTTATTTGGTAAATATCCCGGACTAATACAAGACATATATAGTAAATAACAAATATATACATGTGTGATAAATAACAAAATTAAAAATAGCAAGACCGACAAATAACAAAATAATGCATGAGTCCATAGTTGTATTCATATAATATTTACTTATAAGACTAGTTAACATATCCAGGTAATTTTTATATGAATATATGTATATATCACCTGATTACAATACAATACTTAAAGAAAAATAAAAGAAAATTTACGAGCTAAGTCGTAAATCACTGAACACAATTTTAATTATTATAATATGTCGCTTCCAAGCAACAATATATGATGCCATGTCACCAGTGATTTAAGACCTCCATATCCAAACTTGATTAATCAGTCAAATTGCTACGTGTTTTATTTATCTTTCCCCTGAATGATATGCTTCCAACCCCTTTAACCGAGGTTGAAGGACATTGTCTTCAAACGTGACCATATCAACACCAACGTAATCGGCCCTCCCGTATTTTCTTGAAAATATACTCAATGCATAATACTTGTCTAAACGTATCATTCGGTATAGGATTTGTCATTTTACGACCACGCATCCATCTCAACATAAGTATTTTAGCCGTCTCTAACCGACGTTCTTGAACTTTCCTTAATAGCCAACACTCTAAAATATATAATAATATCGATCTATCTGGAGCTCTATAGACTTTACTGTTAGGTCACACACACACTGTAGAGGGGGTGAATACAGTGTATAGTACACTCAAATCGAACTTTAAGAACTTAAGTAACAGAAAACAAACTTTATTGAAATAATAAACTCTGTTACAGTATGGAACTGTTACCTCTCAGTGATGAACAAATATCACGAGAGCTGCTAGGGTTACAATGAATAATCTTCTCTAATAATGATAACACTTTTAGTGTAAACCCTATGTCTGTGTTTATATACTACACAGTTACAAGATAATCGCTAATTGATATGGAATATAATTCTGCTTCCTAAAATATATCAATCAGATATCTTTTCTTCCAAGTATTCCATTCTTTACAGAATTCCTTCTTCATGCATATCTCTTCTTATGTTTATCTTGATCTTCTTTCCTTTAATCAGCTACTGTCCTTATCTGATCGTCCTTCAGCACTTAAGTTCTGATATTTATCTTCTGATGATTATCTCCTGATAACATAAGTACTGATATCCTTAAGTCCTGACTTCCAGTATAAGTACTGATCAACAGTTAAGTACTGATTTATCCTATTCAAGTAAGATCTGAAAGCTAAACATAAAATATATTAGCCATGACATTATCAAATATATCTAACAATCTCCCCCAACTTGTAAATTAACATAATATACAAGTTTAACAGATATTTGATGATGTCAAAAACATTAAGTACAAATGCATGAGAATTAGACTAGATAACTACAACTTACAGTCCTTAAAGCTTTTACCAATTTCAACTTCTGATAACAACTTCAGTCTGTATAAATATCAGAATTTAAGCAGTTGTAGATCTTCGACTTGGCTTCATCATTTTCTGATCTCTCTGATGTCAGGAGTTGTTCTGAGATAGTTCTTCAACAAACATTTCTCAGCATATCTTAGTTCATCAATCATTCTCCTTTTGATATCTTTAAGATCTGCAGTATCTTCACAAGTTTGAAAGATTGCAGCTCTGAGATCATTGATCTTTTCTTTTCTCAACTCCTGATCTAGTCTTATGACAATATCTTCGTCAGACTCCAGATTGAATTCAAGTCCCTTAATACCAAGATATGTTCTGATCTGTGTAGTATTAGGCTTCATATCAACAATATCACCATTATGATCTCTGTACTTTGGAACATATATGTTGTCAGACTTAACAGAATAAAGCCTTTTCTGTCTCTGAATCTGTTCTTTTAAGTAGTTTGCAGCAGTCTCTGTTATTCTGTCATCCACTTGAAGTAAGAAAAGTACATGCTCCAATTCTTCAAAATACTTCAATGGAATGGCATTTTGTCTTATATGATAAACCCTACCATCTGTCATGAAATACAACATGATGTATTCTTTCAAGTAGGTATGGTAAACCATTTGTACAGATTCCAGTTGATTCAATCTCTCAGGAGTTGCTCCAATACCTGGTTCACTCAAGGAAGTTGGATCATTGGTAGTGTTGTGTACTCTTCTTTCATCAGCACTTCCCAATCCAGTTTTATCTCTAGCTTCCTTTCCAGTAACTACTCTTGCTTCAAAATCACTTGCAGTAGTCTTCAAAGATTGAGTCTGTTTTGCTTTAGTGAATCCTGGTAGGAGTGTCTTTGATCTATTTTCTGATATCAAGTTAACTTTCTGAATATCAGAACTTACAATTTCTTGACTCTGAACAACTTGAGCCATGTCAGAGGTTGTTTTATGAACTTTTCTTGAAGTCAGAGCAAGATCATCCTTTTCATCAGTAATTTCTTCTTCCTCAGGAGGTACATAAACCTTGATAGGTTCACCAACCTTTTCTTTACCCTTGGATCTTGGATCTATCTGTGGTTGTGATCTAGCCAACGTTGCTTCAGTATGTATCATTTCTTTGATCACAATGCCTTTGAGTTTTGGAAGTGAATTTTTACCAGAAGCTCCAGATTTAGATGTGACTTTCTCTAATTTAAGTCTAGCTTCTTCTTCCTTTAAACTTTCCAAGTCCATTCCTGGATTTTCTTGAAGAAATAACTGTCTTGACATTTCCTCATCAAGATCTAGAAGTTCATCAGAACTTATCCTTTTACCAGCAGCATAACTTATTCTTTTCCCAGTATCAGAACTTGTCCTGTGACTAGCTTGTCTTGATGTAAACCTTCTACCTTGACTATGACCGCTACCCATTACAGAGTATCCTTGATCATCATTTCCATCATCCTTTCCTCGCAGTGTCTTGTTAGTGTTGCATTGGGACTTAATTACCTTCTCCCCCTTTTTGGCATCAGCAGGTAGTAAAAGAGAGATAAGTAATTCCACTGAGGATTGGATTTCAGTAAGTTGCGATTGCTGAGAAGCTTGATTTGTCAGAATTTCATCAATCTGAGCTTGTTGTTTCTCTTGAGTTTTCTCAATATAAGCAATCCTGTTAATGGTAGGTTGAAAGAACTTTTTCTTATCAATTTTCCAAACTTGTTCTTGTTTGATAAAGTTCTCCTGAATCTTGTGTAGCTCTGCATGAGTAGTTGAATGAAGACCTTGTAGATGTTTAGTACTCAATACAGTGACTCTAAGCTGGGTTTTTAAATCATCAGAATTTAACATTTCATCAGCTTTAGTCAAGTGCTCAGCAAGATGTATTGCAGTTGGAACACATGAAACTGAGTTCCATTCCTTAGTCCACTCCTGACCTGCAGGAGTTTCACTCCAAGGTACTGGTGCATCCCCGGTAACAAACTTCTTTACCAGTTCAGACTTAGGAAGAGTCTGTTGAGGAGTATATCCGGAAGGACCTGCTTCATCAGCATCTACAGTTGGAGCAGCATCACCAGTATCTCCAGCATTTGCAGCATCAGAACTTAAAGAATCAGTATCTTCTGATAAGACAACAGTGTGAGTAGCAATGGAGGCGTCAGCATCCTCTAATTGCTGATCTGATACTAAGTTCTGATCAACAGCCATATCCTGATGCTCACCTAAAGTCTGATCATCAGCATCTTGATGCAGAGAAGGTGTTGTTGATAACTCTGGAGTTTGAACAGCATCAGTAACAGGTGTTGTGGAAGGATTATTTGCTGTTGGAGCTTCTAAGAGAAATACTTCAGACACAACCAAGTGTTGAACATCAATATCAACACTTGTGCCTGGATCAACAAGAGACACAGATGGTGAGTTAGCCTTGTCAGATACAGCTTCCTGAGATGGAGTTGATGGAGAAGAAGTGACTGGAGCAAATTCCTTGTCTTGTGAGATCAGAGATTCCTGATCCCCTTCCTTAGCTGCTTCCTCTTCATCATCTGAAACTGGCCTTTATGCCCTCTGTTTCTTGTACTTCCTTGTTGATTTGGATTCCTTGGGAGTTTCAGGAACTGTCATTCGTCTAAGCCTCTTGAGAAGCCTAGAACCCCCAATTTCAGAATCCTTCTGAGAAATCTCTTTCTCAGCTTCAGATACAACAGGTTCTCTAGCAGGAACCGGTTCCTCAGAATCAGATTCATCGCTCAATGCAATCCTCCTTCTCTTTTGAGATGTTTGAGGAACATTCTTTGTCCTCGTTGACTTGGAAGATGAAGATTTCACAGTAGGTGCTGAAAATGAAGGTCGAGCAGTCTGTGAAGTGGAGAGATAGGATTTGAGATATGTTCTGAGGGTAGGTTGAGTAGAATGAGAGGTAGGTACTGAGGTTGATGGATTTTGGGTGTTTGGAGTTGGTTGGACATCAGAGTAAACAGATCTATAAGTATCATGATCAGCATTTACCAGGATCTGTTTTACAGACTTAGGAATCTGTAATGGTCTAACCATTTTTTTCTTAGTATCAGCATTTACCAGGTCATTAAAGTATCATTTTGCAACCTTAAAAGGTGGGGTTTGAGTGCTGACTAAATGAGGTTCATCAGTACAATAAGTGTAAATAAGTTGACAGAATCTAGCAAAATAAACAACATCTCGATCCTCTGTCATCCTATCCCTAATAAAACCAATTAAAGCAGTTGCAAAATCAAAATGAGTTTGATTGATAATTGCATACCCGATGTGCTGACTCATAATTGGAATAGCATCAAAATTCGAACATTTGTTCCCAAAAGCTTTGGTGATGCAATCAAAGAAGAAACTCCATTCTCTTCTGATATTAGCCCGTTTCAACTGTCCAAGTTTCGTCAGACTCTTTTCATATCCCAATTCAGCCATTAACTCCCGAAGGGCTGAATCCTCTGGAATTGAGAAAGTACAATCTTCTGGAAGATGTAAAGCCCTGCGTACTGTACCAGGAGTGACTATAAAGGATGAATCACCCACTTGGAAGATAATACTGGGAGTTCCACGTTGACCACCATCATCAAAAAGTCCAGTCCTCCAAAACCTCAGAACTTGTTGGCTTGAAAAGAATTCAGGCTGTGTTAATGCATACCCAACCTCACTATGTGCAAGAAGATCTTGCACAAAGTGCAATTCAGATGGAGCTTCAGTGTGATCAAGAACTGCAGCATAGTTGTTGGGGACAAACTTAGCTTCATCAATGATTAAATCCTTTGGTGCCATGTGAAAAAAAAATGAGATTCAAGTATGCCTGTTAGGTGTTTGAGATAATGTCTGTAGGAAAAACCAACGTGAGAAATAAAGAGAAAGAGAGTAAAAGTAAAGAGAGAGATAAAATATGAAGAAATTAAAAGATTAAAGAAATCTTCTCTCTATTGTACTTATACTCAGAACAAAAATGTTACCGTTGGACACCTGTCAGACATGCAGTAATAACGGACAGTTACTGGGCTCGAGAAAACAGGAAGCATTACTTACCCATTTGCCTAGTTTCAAGGAAAAACCGTTCCATTTATCAAGAGAAACAGTTTAATTCAAAATTTAAACCGTTAGCACTGATTGAATTATTTTTCACTGCATCATTAATATTCTGAAAATACATCACATGAAAATGACCAAGATAAATTAGATAAGTAAGTGTTGAAAATGAATCAGAACTTAATATAAAACAAAATTTATATGGTCATCAGAATATCAATCAGGATTTATCAACACAAGATAAAATAACTCAGAGACAAAATCTTGAAGTAAAAACAACTTTCATTAATATATCAAGACAATACATTTATGAAATGGAAATTACATCAATACTTATACAAGATTTTCCCTAAGCTTCTAAACCTAACATCAACAGCCTTAGTCCTAGCTAAGAAGCCTGACAAAGCTGATGATGAAAAAAACAGGAAGAAGACGAGATTAAGTCATCTTCTTCTTCCTACTCTCGACAAACAGAATGGCGAGTCTGATGATTCGCTCTTGCTGGCGGAGAGCTTCCGGCCTTTCCTCCTCCAATCGCTCCAGATGGCGATGGTAGTCCATATAGAAGAACAGAAGGTGTGTCAGTACCTCCTATGGGACAGAGTCCCAGATCTCCTCAGGAATGGCTGTGACATGCCATTCCTGCTGCCATTCGGCACAGCTTAGCTCCATATTGAAGTTTTGGTAGTTCAAAAACATGTTGTATCTGACCATTGTATTTTTGAAAGAAGAAGTATGAAGATAAGTGTGTGAGAAGAATTTGATGGAAAGACTGATGTGAAGTGGCTGCTTATATAGGCAAGAGAATGCCAGGAGACGCAAAGAAATTGAATGCTGACAGGTAGAATTAATTCTACCTCGTCTCCCTAGACTTTGAAAAAGAATAACATTCATTGGAAAGAGGAATCATGGTTT
This sequence comes from Apium graveolens, assembly GCF_009905375.1. NCBI lineage: Eukaryota > Viridiplantae > Streptophyta > Magnoliopsida > Apiales > Apiaceae > Apium > Apium graveolens. The sequence continues at coordinate 6,257,072 of NC_133655.1, forward strand.
AAAACGCACAAGAAACAAGAAATAGTGGACTGTTCAAGTACGAATACCATTAATCCTAATCATAGTGACTATTAATCTTCCACTTCAACATATTCTAGTTCGAACTGAGACCGTTATCAAATTTTATTCACAGATAAGCCAAGTAAAGGATTAGACTGAGAAATCAGAACTTAGACCTATACCAGAACTTAACAATCATCAGAACATAATTTCTTAACTCGAAAAAGGAATGCCCATCTTAGTAAATCCTCATACAAGTTCTGAGTTATAGACTTCAGAACTTAATCATCAGAATCGTGTAACTAGAACTTGTCCTCAGAATTTGTGCAATAATGACACAATGACTGTTTATCTAAAATAACATAGACCACCACAGAAATTTTCATCATTCAGATGGAGTGATTAGTGTGTGCATTAAGCTAAATAACAGACAAAGAGTAAAGTCTGATTCACTTCAGTACATCTTAGAAATAAGGCATAACTAAAATTTTGCTAAAGAGCTGTCATTGTCCTGAAACCTACTGATGAATGAGTTCATGCTTGAGTCCACCTCAACTGTTTTGTGCTAATTTTATGCATCTTTTGAAATTCTATTTTACAGTGGCTTCTCAGTGTAAGTGAGTCACGACTGTTTATCAGAATTTATGCTATAATCAGAGTATTTCTCCAGTAATCATAGAGTGTGAAAATTCACCAAGAAAATATTTTGCTTTTCTAATGCATATCTACTTAATACCAGCAATGCACTTGGGTCGTCCCTTCCACATTTTTACTCTAGATCTCAAAGGAGTACCTGATTTTATTCTTTGATCTTTTTGCTTTTTCTTTTGATAAGTGAGGTTTATCAGCACTTAGTACATTCAGCAGTTTTACTAGTATCAGAACTTAACAGATGAGTAGCATTATTCTAATTTGTGACTTAGTAATAAGATATACAAAGTAAACTTAACTAAGCTCAATTATCAGAATTTGCTAGTGTCATAGGGTTTCCACTGAAATAATTACTTCTTACATAGAATCATTTGTTTATTGAAGACTACTAGGTCAGTATCTAGCACAGTTATCCTCATAGGATTGAATAGGTACTTGAACAGACATATCACTTATCAGAGTTTAGAAACATATATCAGACAACAGTCAGTACTTAAAGACATTTATCAATTAAGCACAGAATACACAATGAGATTAATTCTGTAAATACTGAGCATAAAGTCTGATAACACAGAACAAGACTAAGCAGATTTAGAGAAAGAACCTGAAACCATTCCAAGTTCATTTACCAATCTTGTAAAAGTAGCTTCACACAGTGGTTTTGTGAAGATATCTGCTAGTTGTTGATCTGTGGGAACAAAATGCAATTCCACTGTACTTTCATCCACATGTTCCCTGATAAAGTGGTACCTGATGCTGATGTGCTTTGTCATAGAGTGTTGAACTGGATTACCTGTCATAGCAATAGCACTTTGATTATCACAGTAAATAGGGATTTTGAAATATATTAACCCATAATCCAGTAACTGATTCTTCATCCAAAGAATCTGTGCACAACAGCTTCCTACAACAATATACTCTGCTTCTGCAGTTGATGTGGAAATTGACTTTTGTTTCTTGCTGTACCAAGAAACCAATCTGCCTCCAAGAAATTGGCAGCTTCCACTTGTACTTTTCCTGTCAATTTTGCAACCTGCAAAATCTGCATCTGAGTAACCTATTAGTTTAAAATCTGATTCTCTAGGATACCATAATCCCAGAGCAGCTGTTCCTTTAAGATACTTAAAGATTCTTTTTACAGCTGTTAAGTGAGGTTCTCTTAGATCTGCTTGAAATCTTGCACAAAGACAGGTAGCATACATGATATCAGGTCTACTAGCAGTTAGATAGAGTAGAGAGCCAATCATACCTCTGTAATCAGTAATATCTACTGATTTACCGGTATCCTTATCCAATTTTATCGCAGTGGCCATTGGAGTGGATGCACTTGAACAATCTTGCATTCCAAATTTCTTCAGCAAGTTTCTGGTGTACTTGGTTTGACAAATAAAAGTACCTTCCTCATTCTGCTTGACTTGAAGGCCCAGAAAATAGCTAAGTTCCCCCATCATACTCATCTGATATCTTGACTGCATTAGTTTGGCAAACTTTTTACAAAGTTTGTCATTTGTAGATCCAAAAATGATATCATCAACATAAATCTGGACCAGAAGTAAGTCATTTCCATGGTTGAGGTAGAATAGTGTTTTGTCTATTGTCCCTCTGTTGAATCCACTTTCCAGAAGAAACTGAGCTAAAGTCTCATACCATGCTCTAGGAGCTTGCTTAAGTCCATAAAGTACTTTATCAAGCCTGTAGACATAATCTGGATGTTTGGTATCTACAAAACCTGGAGGTTGTTCAACATATACCTCCTCCTCCAATTCTCCATTGATAAAAGCACTTTTCACATCCATTTGAAAGACAGTAAACTTTTTGTGAGCAGCATAAGCCAAGAATATCCTTATGGCTTCTAACCTAGCAACTGGTGCAAATGTTTCATCATAATCAATTCCCTCCTGTTGAGAATATCCTTTTACAACTAGCCTTGCCTTATTCCTTGTAATTATGCCATCACTGTCAGTTTTGTTTCTGAATACCCACTTTGTACCAACAACAGATCTATTATTTGGTCTTGGCACTAGGGTCCAGACTTTATTTCTTTCAAATTCATTCAACTCTTCCTGCATTGCTTGCACCCAATCAGCATCTTGAAGAGCTTCTTCCACTTTCTTTGGCTCAGTCTGAGAGAGAAAAGAATTGTAAAGACATTCATTTGAAGTACCTGTTCTAGTTCTGACACCTGCATCAGGATTTCCAATTATCAAATCAGGTGTATGTGATTTTGTCCACTTCCTTGCAGATGGAAGGTTTTCTCTAGAACTGGATGCTCCCCCATGATCCATGCTATTTTCATTTTCATTTTCTGATGCTCTCCCTGAAACTATGCTCTCTGAGTTGGATTCTTCAGTATTTAGATTTTCAGCAATATCAGAACTTGGCTTATCAGAACTTGATGAATCAAAACTTGAAGAGCCAGATGCATGTTCTGATGTTTCTTGAGATGTGGTAGGATCTTGAGTATGCCCCCCCTGCATAGGTGCATCTTCCTTTGACGTAGTCTCCACAGTTTCAATAACATCAGAGTTTAATCCATCAGAGTTTACAGTATCAGGACTTAGACTGTCAGGATTTTCTGTATCAGAATTTGAGTCTTCATTTTCAAATCTCAGCTGATCATGGTCAATGAAATCTTCAAGACCAGTAATCTTTTTATCATCAAAAGAGACATTGATAGATTTCATGACCACTTTTGTTCTCAAATTATAGACTCTGAAGGCTTTTGTGGAAAGTGGATATCCAACAAAGATTCCTTCATCAGCTTTTAGATCAAACTTTGATAGCTGTTCAGGATGAGTCTTGAGAACAAAACACTTGCATCCAAATACATGAAAATATTTCAGATTTGGCTTCTTTTTCTTCACCATCTCATATGGTGTTTTTCCATGCTTGTTAATGAGTGTTGCATTTTGAGTAAAACAAGCAGTCTGCACAGCTTCAGCCCAGAAATAGGTTGGAAGCTTTGCTTCTTCAAGCATTATACGTGCAGCTTCAATGAGAGTTCTATTCTTCCTTTCAACAACTCCATTTTGATGTGGAGTTCCAGGAGCAGAAAATTCCTGCTTTATTCCATGGATTTTGCAGAACTCTTCCATTATCAAATTCTTGAACTCAGTGCCATTATCACTCCTTAAAACTTTCACAGAATCTTTGACCATTTTATCCAGATGTTTGATATGAGCAATCAAGGTTGATGCAGTTTCACTTTTATGATGCAAGAAATACACCCATGTGTATCTGGTGAACTCATCCACTATGACCAACGCATACTTCTTCTTTGCAATAGACATGACATTTACTGGACCAAATAGATCAACATGTAGTAGATGATAAGGCTCAAGAATTGATGATTCAGTCTTGCTCTTGAATGAAGATTTTCTTTGTTTGGCTTTCTGACATGAATCACAAAGACCATCAGGAGCAAATACTGTGTTTGGCAATCCTCTCACAAGATCTTTCTTGACCAGTTCATTTATATTGTTGAAATTTAAATGAGAGAGTTTCTTATGCCAATTCCAGCTTTCTTCAATTGATGCTCTACTCATCAGACAGATTGCAGAACCATCAATACTTGTTGAAAGCTTAGCTTCATAAATGTTACCACGCCTATATCCTTTCAGAACAACTTTGCCTTTAGATTTACTCACAATTTTACAGTGTTCTTCAAAGAAATCAACATGATAACCTCTGTCACAGATTTGACTTATACTCAGTAGGTTGTGTTTAAGTCCTGAGACTAGAGCTACTTGTTTAATTATGATATTTCCAAGATTGATATTGCCATATCCCAATGTTTTTCCAATGTTGCCATCTCCATAAGAAACACTTGGGCCAGCTTTCTCCACAAAGTCTGATAGCAGGGCCTTATTTCCAGTCATATGTCTTGAACATCCACTGTCCAGAACTAGAATATTTTTCCTGTTGCCCTGCAATCACAAAGACCACTAATTATTAATTTTAAGGACCCAGACTTGCTTGGATCCTTTGGCCTTATTAAGTTTATTAACATTTGCAGCGGATTTAGCATCAGAGTTTATGTTAACAATTTTCTTATCAGAACTTATACTATCAGACTTTGAATCAGAATTTACACTAGAAGGAACAATGAAAACTTTCTTCAAAGAAGGTTTTATTTGATAATAATCATAGTACAAGCTATGATATTCCTTACAAGTATAAATGGAATGCCATAAACTACCACAATAAAAACAAGGATTTTGTGGTTTGTATCTAACAGACTGACTCTTAACTCTTGACTTTGAAGGTAAGGAGTTAATATTCTTATTCTTCCTGCAAAAAGAAGCCAGATGGTTAGAACTTCCACAGTTATGACATGTTTTCCTAGAAGCATCAGGAACAGGTTTATAATTATTGCTTTTATTCACACCTTCCTTTCAATTCCTATTTTTCCTAGGTGATTTTACCTTGTTTGCATTCTTGACATCTTTCAGCTTATGCTTAAGCTGCTTCTTTGTCATTAAGCCTATGTTCACTTCAGCTGTCTTTTCCTGTTTTAGTTTGTCAGAAGTTAATTTCTTTGTAACTTCTGATTTTTCATTTTCAGACTTTACGGTTACAAACTTAACAGGTTTTAACTTTGGCTTTTGCTTATCAACAGACTTAATTTCTTCAGTTCCTTTATCTTTCTTATCTTCTCCATAACCTAAGCCCTCTTTCCAGTTTCCACTACTTAGCAAATTTTGAGTTGTTTTGCCAGAGTTAGTCCAAGTCCTGATAACCTCTCTTTCCTTTTCTAACTCAGTTTTTAGAGATTCATTTAATTTTAGCACTTCATTCCTAACATAAAAAGCATCATCTCTATCCTTCTGAGTTTGATGGAACCTGACTAACTCTTTTTCTAAGAAATCATTTCTTTTCTTAAATGCAAGATTTTCAGAAGTTAATCTTTCACATGTTAAAGTTTGATCTCTATAACTAACAAACATGGTTTTAAGATATCTTCTCAACTCATTAATATCATCAGTATAAAAAGCATAAGTAGTCTGAGGTACCTTTGTTTCAGCAGCTTCAGAACTGCTCTCAGCACTTTCTTTATCAGCATTTGCCATCAATGCATAGTTTTCCTCACTTTCAGAGTCTGAGGTGTCTATCCAGCTTTTCTGCTTTGTGACAAGAGCCTTGCCTTTGTCACCCTTTACCTTCTTGCAGTCAGGAGATATGTGGCCTTTCTCACCACAGTTATAGCATTTAACATTGGTGTAATCTCCTCTGTCAGACTTTCCTCCTCTGCCTTCAGATCTTCTGAAATTCTTCTTATCAGAACTTATGCCTTTCCTGGAAAACTTCTTTCCCTTCCTGAACTTTCTGTATGCAATCTTTGTGATTTCTTTCACCATAAGAGCACACAGCTTCATCATCTCCTCATCAGCATCAGTCTCAGGTAAGCTTTCAGAATCTGAGTCATCATCACTCTCAGAACTTGATGACTCAGTATCAAACTTTATGAAAAGAGCTTTACCCTTGTCTTTCTTTGAGGAAGCTGCTTTGGGGAATTCTTCTTCAGCGTTAAGAGCAACTGTCCTTGACTTTCCTCCTTTCCTCTTGCTTCTTTGTTCCATTTCCAGCTCATGAGTCTTGAGCATTCCATAGATTTCATCAAGAGTTGTTTCATCAAGATTGTAGTTGTCTCTTATTGTCGTTGCCTTCAAATCCCAGCATTCAGGAAGAGCTAACAGGAACTTAAGGTTTGAATCTTCAAGATAATACTCTTTATCAACCAATGACAAATCATTCAAAAGTTTGACAAATCTATCATATAAATCATTCAATGACTCATTAGTCTTTGAGTCAAAGTGTTCATACTCTTGAGTGGGTATTGTCTTCCTGTTCTTCTTAATTGTGTCAGTTCCCTGACACCTTGTTTCCAGAGCATCCCATATTTCCTTAGCAGTCTTGCAGTTGATTACCCTATTTGACATTACATTATCAATGGCACTATGCAGTAAGTGTCGTACCTTAGCATCCTTAGCAATTGATGCTATGTCTTCAGCAGTATAATCACTCTTCTCTTTTGGTACGGTCTTTGCTGCTTCGCCTGCAACTACAACAGCGAGCTTGGTTGGTTTGTGAGGGCCTTCCTTGATTCTATCAAGGTATTCTGGATCTGTTGCTTCCAGGAACATGGTCATCCTTACCTTCCATATGGGATATTCAGATGGTCTCAGTATGGGAACTCTGATGGTCTCATACCGACTCTGAATTTGTGTCTTTGGTGATTCCTCAGTTTTGGTAGGCTTAGTTGGAGTTTCTGTGTTCGACATGATTGTGTTTGGATCTTTAACTGTATGTATGTTAACAGATAGGCTCTGATACCAATTGTTAGGTCACACACACACTGTAGAGGGGGTGAATACAGTGTATAGTACACTCAAATCGAACTTTAAGAACTTAAGTAACAGAAAACAAACTTTATTGAAACAATAAACTCTGTTACAGTATGGAACTGTTACCTCTCAGTGATGAACAAATATCACGAGAGCTGCTAGGGTTACAATGAATAATCTTCTCTAATAATGATAATACTTTTAGTGTAAACCCTATGTCTGTGTTTATATACTACACAGTTACAAGATAATCGCTAATTGATATGGAATATAATTCTGCTTCCTAAAATATATCAATCAGATATCTTTTCTTCCAAGTATTTCATTCTTTACAGAATTCCTTCTTCATGCATATCTCTTCTTATGTTTATCTTGATCTTCTTTCCTTTAATCAGCTATTGTCCTTATCTGATCGTCCTTCAGCACTTAAGTTCTGATATTTATCTTCTGATGATTATCTCCTGATAACATAAGTACTGATATCCTTAAGTCCTGACTTCCAGTATAAGTACTGATCAACAGTTAAGTACTGATTTATCTTGTTCAAGTAAGATCTGAAAGCTAAACATAAAACATATTAGCCATGACATTATCAAATATATCTAACATTTACCCTTCAATTTCATAGGTACATTTTTATCACACGACACTCCTGTGGCAACCCTCCATTCAAGACATATAGACTTAATACAATGTGTAACATCTGTAAGAATGTCCATGTTCTATCGACGATAAATATTGGGTGATTAAAATGATTTGTTAGTGGAATTTGGTCTGCAACAATAAAAACTTCAACAACCTCCTCATTATTTTTCTCACTAAAACTAGCCCACGAGTACTCACTCTTAGAACGGCTCAAACACAATTCTTTAACCTCTAATAATGCATGTCACTATTCTAAGTTGGCATTAACCTCACCTCTAGATTCTGCTACTATCATAAAAAAAAAATACTTTGAAAAGCCCATATACGATGAAGACTTTTTATTGCCGACGGAAAAAGAAGAAGTCCCGCTGCTATTTACATAAGAACCGGAAGTGGAAGGAAAGGTATTATCCACGAATATTGATATGTATGTTTCATAAAAAAAGTTTATGTCACAGCCTAAAAGCATAAACCAAGACACGGTAGTTTAGATATCACAAGTAATCACGTCCAAAATAACAATAAATAAAAATGGACTTAACATTTTCATGGAGTTCTATCTCGACCGAAAAATAGTGAGTATATCCTAGTAGTGTTCCATAACATGTCCCTACCTCTAAATACATATCATGTGTAACAATTGGGATTTTCGCGGATTATATTATGTAAATAAAATATAAATTATGTGAATTGTGTGCAAATTATGTAAATTAGTAATTGAATATTTAGAAATAAATTGTTCGAGTTTGACGAGTCGGTATAAGACTTAAGATATGGTATGTGATTAATGATCGAGTCGGAATGTCAATCGGGCCGTCAGCTGAGACGTGACCAGTAAAATTGTTTATACGGAAGTGGATTTGGCGATGTTATAGAAAAAGAGAATTAAATTGATTGTGTGAAAAATACGTGATGCGAAGAGTCTCATGTGCCTCTGTGATTATTTGAATAAGAATAAGTAAAGTCATATCGTTATTTGAATAATTATTATCATGTGGTCGGTAAATATAAAAGGGAGTTATAAATAAAAATTAAATAGAAAAAATTTGAATATGAGATTTAATTGATTGGGATATGTGAATATGTGTTATTTGGCTTCTACGTGATTAAATGTGTAATTATATAATTTTTATATACTTTTAAATGATTTATTATTTGAAAAATAAGATTTATTTGACCTTTAAACATTTTTATAAAATCATATGAGTATTTTTAAGTTACAAAATTTATTTTATTATCTCTAAAATAATTCTAGATACTTTTTAAAAATATGAGTTAAATTTAATTTCACGCTTGGGTATTTTAAAATAATTTTGTGAGAATTACTTCCATTATCGTACATTATCTTGCGAAATTCACAAAAAATAGATCGTTCGCTCAAATATTAGTTTGAAAGTACCCAGAGATAAATATTTTTATAAACTTTACTTTATAGTTTAATTTTGCATTTAAAACTCATTTTTCCTATTTAATATATATTTTTCAAATGAATTCTTATTTATATTAAAATAAGAAAATAGTAAATAAAAATCATTTGAGAAATTATGAAAGTGCCCCTAGGCTTATAAAACCCAGGCGGCTCCTCCTTCCTCTCCCGTGCTCATCTTTTTTGCTGCTCTTCTCTCTTTTTCTCTCTATTACTCTCGGCTCTCTCTCTCTCTCTCTCTCTCTCTCTCTCTCTCTCTCTCTCTCTCTCTCTCTCTCTCTCTCTCTCTCTTCCATATCTTATTCGTTCCTTGTCCGTTTTTCGATCTGAAACCATGTATGTGTTTGGCTTTACTTCCTCTACATCTATATATGTATGCATGTGTGTTTCAATGAGAATTTTTGAAACCCCATTTCGGGTTTTGTTTCAATTTTCTTAATTCTTGATTGGGTTTGTTAGTTTCGTGGTTAATTTTTGATGGTAAACACATTTGTGTTGTTATTTACTGGAATCAGAAGAGTTTCGAGTGGAAACCCTGAGTTGGGCACCACAAAGACTTTACCGCCATCGGCGGTTATCTCTGGTGAGTCGGAGGTGGGTTATGATGTATTAAGTGAACCCTAATAATTATCGAAATCTCGTTTTGTTGTTGCATGTTAAGTTTATGAATGTGAACGTGTGATTGAAATTGAATTTTATGTCTAGTTATTTAAGTTTCAGATTTTATTAAATTCGAAAATTTCATTTTGTTTAGGTTTTTGAGAATTTTAGTCGTTATCTAATACGTTTGATTCATTATTTGTGGTTAGTGATTCGATTATAGCTCTATTTAGAGTATAATTATTAGTATGTGCTTATTCGATACTTTAAAGATTTGAATGTATTCTGTGAAGTTGAATTTGATAATCATATAGCTTGTTGATTGTTGTTGATTGGATTTGGTTAAATGGCTAGATTAATCTTGAATAGGTCGTGCCGGGTTTTCGACAGGTTTTTAAATAATATATAAGTGATGGATTAAAACACTTTTAGGTATTTTTTTAAACAATGTGCATATATGGTTATACGATAAAGGTTGAAAGTAAAGCGTTAAAGAATAGGAGTATATTTGTGATTACTTGTTTATGTGCAATGAGTCAGTATAAAATGAATAAAGGTATAAGATATATGTGAATAAATGTGAATATGTGTTGTGTGATCAGTGTAGACAGAGTTATATATATAATAATATGAGTTGGGTTATATTAAAGCGAAAGGGTAGAAAAATAGACGTTCAGAGAAACATTATTTGTCTATGAAGTCCCTAATTAGGGTTTATTGTTGTATTGTAGATCCGGAAAGCTAATATGTTCAGGAAAGGGTAGTAACCCGATCTCTGTGAAAAAGGAAAGCACTTGAGACAAGTAACTCCGCCCTCTCTTATAATGGTTGTGATTGTGAAACTGATAAAGTTATCATTTTGATAGAAAGAAAATGATTGTGTTGGTACCAGTACCGTAATGCCTTGATTACCTTTGTCATTAACCTAACCCTTATCAGATATTGTTTATCCCGAATTTTTTTGGCAACCTCTTTCCATTTATAATACCTATACTTTGTTCACACCTATGCGTTGATATAGCGCTTTATTTTATATACACCGTTAATACCTATGCTTACCCTTGATCGCACTTTAGCTTATGTTCATTTCTTATACTTTCGGTTACCCCACTTGAATTCCTGAAATGAAATTAAGAATGATTTTTGACTTGAAAGAGTGTAAATGATTTCAAAGGTCGATAAATGTTTTAAAATGGAATTAAGTTTTAGTAATAAAAGGATTTTTCCCATATAAAGGTTTTCACTAAAACCCTAAAGATTGGATGAAAGCGTAAGAGGCTAGCGGGGCTAGTCCAGCCATATAAGAGACTAGCGGGGTTAGTCCAATATTAAAGGTCAATGTAGTGCCTTAGCTACTTTATGACCAGAATGGAGGTCAGTACGGGCTGATCACCCGTATTATATTTAAAGGATGGATAAATTTAATCGAGCATTACTCATTTTTATAAAAATAAAATTTAAGATTATAATCATGCCTTCAGCAGTCTAGTAAGAAGATTGTCAGATTTAGGCGCACCGCTCGTAAGAGTGTCTATAATGGTCCCTTCTGTACCGTTAGGTTTCAATAATAAATCAGGTAGATGATTGGTGTGAGGAATCGTTGGTAGATTTTTGGTGTTGTAATAGTTTGTGTTCACATATAATTGGGTTATCTGGAAATTCCAAGTCGAAATTGTAATCTTTATTTTAAAAGTGTTGTAAAAATATTTATCTTCTGGTTGGTAGTTGTAATCTTGTCTTATACTTTATCCTGTATCGGTCCTTGTAGCTTTTCGGGGTTTACTATATTATTTATTATTATATGGCTTGATTATTATAAAGGTGTCGTGGGTCCTCATTCCTAACCCCGAATTTTAGGGTGTCACATCATGTATCGTGTGTGTATATATATTTGTTGGACCCCTTTAGTTTTAAAACATATCGAAATAAACTCGTGCGATACACAGCCATAGGCCTTTTCAAGATCGATAAACACCATATGAAGATCTTTACCACGTTTGCAATATTTTTACATGATTCAATGAAGGAGATAAATTTCCTCAATTGTTGATCTGCCTAGCCTTAAACCAAATTGATTTGCCAAAATAGCCATGACATGTCGAATGTTAGACTCAATAACATGTTCTCAGAGTTTCATTGTATGACTAAGTATCTTAATCATGTGGTAGTTAATACAACTTTAAGCATCACCTTTGCAGACACAATCAAAAAGGATAATTGGCATGTATAAGCCCACAACAGTTTATCGAGTAGTGTTTATCGATCCAACATATAAGTCAAATTTATAAATTATAAGCTGATAAATTGAATGTTGGTAACAACATATTTTTTCTCAACTTATTTTGATTTTTCAATTTTTTATTAACTTTAGTTTAAAATATATGTTTTTGAATATTAATGTAATTTAAAATTCACAAATTATGATAAATATATTTAAAAATTATGTATTTTAGTTTATTTAAGTAAAAAAAATATGTCTTATAAGTAAAATTATTCAAATACTTATATAAATTATAAGGATTCTGTTAGAAATATATGTAAATATATATGGGTGCCCTTCCACAGCCACAGGTGGTTCTAATAACCACCTTCCGTATTGTTATATTGCGGGAGTATTGCAGCTTTGCTTCAATGCGGGCAGCACAATGTTACATTGCGGGAATACAGCAGCTTTGACTCAATGCTGCCTAAGCAATGTTTCATTGCTGCAAATAATTTAGTTTTATTTTTAAATAATTGTAAAAATAATAGATAATAAATATATAAATAATTTTAATTGATGTTTAAATTCCTAATTTATTTATTGTTTGGTCGTTATATTTTTATTTTGTATTTATATATTTCTATTAATAAATTCTTTATTTTAACAAACTATTACTTAAAATTCGTGAAATTACAGAACAGCCCCCGCTGCCGCAATGAGCCATTCCGGCAGACGAGACCCGGGTTTAACCCGTTTCTTACTGAAATCCCTAATTTCATAATAACAAAAACCTAATTCTCCCACTCTAGGCGATTTCAGACGATCTCAAAGCATTTATAAGCGATTCAGCTACTCAGATATGATACACGCATATACACACATGTATACACACACAGTCACATACTACCGCAATGGGTCATTGCTGCTTCCGCAAGAGCAGCAACTGATTATTTCTCAGGCGATTCATCAACTGATTATTGGGCGTGTGTTAAATTTTGTGTATCTATTTCAGAGATTGTGTTCTTAATTTGTGTATCTATTTTAAGGATCAGTTATTTTGTTCAAGAATCAAGAATGGTGATTTGTTGTTTCTAAGTTTTTGTGATTGTAAGTGTTGACTTTTGTTGACTTTGATCATTTGTGCTATATTAAATGTTTTTTTTGTGGTTTATAAGAATCATTTGTGCTATATTTGTGTTATCATTTGTGCTATATTGATTGATTGGTTGTGGCTAGCTTATAAACGAATGAGTCATGCCGAATTTTCGGTAGGACTTAAAATAGAAAATAACGGTTCTATAAATGTTTCGTGTTTAAGTTGGGTATAAGTAACTTCCCGATTATATAGTAGATTTTATTGTGCACTTTGCAGTTACTATGGAGAATGAGTGCGGGCCTATTGTTAGATCACTCCTGACGATGCAGGATGATCATATTGGTACTGCCATATAGGCGGGAGGTGTGCGGGATAAGCTGGATGTACGGCAGTACACAACTAATCATCAGCAGTGGATACTTTCTGATCCCCAGCGTGAGTTGCTGAGGCAATGGAGTTTCTCGGCTTTCACGAACAATCATTCAGTTCCTCAGAACGATATTCGTTTGATAATGGCCTTAGTGGAAAAGTACTAATTTGTAATCAGTTTTCTCATTTATTTGAATTTTTATTGGCAATGTTTGTGATGTTTGTGTATGAATGCAATTGCAGGTGGAGGCCAGAGACTAACACCTTTCACTTTCCATTTGGTGAGTTGACCATCACCCTCGAGGATGTATACATGATTATGGGCCTCCCTATTAAGAGTCGTCCAGTTACTCACAGGGAGCTTGACGCTCCGAAAGCATATTGGATGTGGGAATGGCAGGATGCAAGATTGGATGAGGTGGGGCGTAAAGATATGTATAGGGACGGGGTCAAGCTTTACAAATTAAGGGAACGATATGCGGAGCTACCAGAGAGGGGGCTAGAACAGGATCTTGTGGTTTACAAACGAGCTTATCTTTTATACATCATTGGGGGCATATTGTTTCCTTCATCGAGTCGATATACCGTGCATCCGAGGTATTTACTTGTATTTGTTGCATGTTAGTTTTTAAATTATAGTTTATAGCATCTTAGTCCTTCACTTGTCCTTTTTTCTTGATTTTGCATATGAAGCCCTGTATTCTCATTTATTTCCAATTTGACACTATAATTCTTGTAATTGGTGCATTTTAGTTCTTAAATTATAGTTTATAGCATCTTAGTTCTAATTTGACATTAATGCCGCATTATTTTTGCATATCATGCCCATATCATGCCCTGTATTCTTACTTACTCTGTATTTCCTTTATCGCAGGTACTTACAGCTCATCCAGGATTCACCTCGGATTAAATCGTATGCATGGGGAGCTGCTGTATTGAGCTATTTATTTAGAGGTTTGACCAAGGCTGCTCATAAGAGTGCAACAACACTTAATGGATGCACGATGCTACTGATGATGTGGGCACACGAGAGGCCTGGTGCTCCTAATATTGCACCTGGGGTGGAGCTTGTTTGGCCGGGGGCTTTGGCATGGGCTGAGCCGAACCCTGATCGGTTCTTTTTTGCATATTTACTATTTGAACAACCCTTCGACCAAACATTTGCATGCTTTTGAACTATCCAGTTTCATATGTTCCCTTATTGTTTTGCTTGTAGGTCAGGATTGAAGGGATTTTCACCGATTTGACATGAGTTGGCTGACATGGGAGCCTTATCGGTTATTCTTTGATGTGATGGACTATTCTGATGAGTAGTATGATGTCGAGCTGATGGATGCTTCGTATATGAGTCTCGGCTGTATTCCACTTATTTGCTTCGAGATTGTCAAGTATGTCATGCTGGACAGATCCTTGAGACAGTTCGGTATGCTGCAGCATATTCCAGATGATCCTATTGATATGTCTGCTCCGCGGAGGGACAGGTTATCTCGTTGGCAGAGGGACCAGCATATGACTACTCTGAGACAGTATCGGAATGAGTGCTATGCTTATCTTGATGGCCAGATAGAGCCCGTTGGAGAGGGGTAGTACGTGAGCATTGACTAGTATATGTACTGGTATATGACCCATAGTAAGCTGAGGATTGCTCGTTTTATGGGTGTTGATCCACACACGATAGTGCTGCGTGACTGGTACTCTCAGCAGGACATGGTTGATGCGGTATGTTTTAGAGTTTAGTTTAATATTTGAATTCTATATTCATTTATTTCATTGTTGTATTTTTATAGGGTGTTTCGGTAGATGATTAATAGTTAATGATTTATGCAGCTTGACTGTGGGATGAGGACATTGCATGTTATTCACAACCATGATCCCCCAGACTGGTTTTATGAGTGCATTCCTGAGTTTCTGATTCGTTATGATCGAGTCAACACTGAGTGGAGGGGTCCTGCATTCAGTAGACCGGGTTTTGATAGACCCTCACGTGCACAGGATATGCATATTGATCCAAGTGCTCCTCCTTCACCTGAGAAACCTACACGTGAGGTGCGTTTCATTTATGTCATTCCAAAATCCAGTCTACTATATTGAATGTGAATGTGTGTATGATCGTTATCTTATCGTGTTATTGCAGGAGTTTGCTTCTGATTCTCATGATTCACCTACACAGGCAGCCAGTAAACGTCCTCGTCAGGTACTTACTCGAGTAAGTTATTCGAGTAGTCTACTACACCGAATTATATATAGTTTGATCGAGTTATTGACATCTAATGTAGGATGAGACTGTAGTCCCTAACGTTGTGGCTATCCCTGTATATGTCTCTCATCCTGTTCAGATTGAGGTACTTATTCATATTCGAGCATGTTATTTGCGTAGTCTAACTCTTTAGTTTTAAGATATATATAATGTTTGATACTCGATGCATTTGTAGGTTGCTGCTACTGATCCCCCTGCTTCACAGTCGACCCCCTATCCGCCCCCTGTTGTTTAGTCTGATGTTGTTCAGTCTGAGAACTACTCTTTAGTTTTAGAACTTTACTTTTTTTACTATTGTGTGTCTTATACATATTCGAGTATGTTATTCGAGTAGTTTAACTCTTTAGTTTTAGAGGTGTATATAATGTTTGATACTCAATGCATTTGTAGGTTGCTGCTACTGCTCCCCCTGTTCCACAGTCGACCCCATATCCTCCCCCCTGTTGTTCAGTCTGATGTTGTTCAGTCTGAGGTACTACTCTTTAGTTTTAGAACTTTTTTTTTTACTATTGTGTGTCTTATACATATTCGAGTATGTTATTCGAGTAGTCTAACTCTTTAGTTTTAGAGGTATATATAATATTTGATACTCAATGCATTTGTAGGTTGCTGCTACTGCTACCCCTGTTATTCCTACTACTGAGCGCACTTTTGGGAGTTCTCCTGTTACTCCTACTACTGAGTTGACTCCACTTGTAGGTGGCATGGTGAAATTCAGTAGTCGTAGTGGTGTTATTCCTGATAGTTTGAGGATGATTCTTGATGTATGTATGTTGAATCATTCCATTTTTTATGTTTGATTCTTGCAGTACGTATTTTGATGCATTTCTATATGCTTAATGTTTTTTGTCATGAATATGTGTTTGATTTGATGCTTTTGAAATGTATTTACAGATGGACATTGATGAAGACAAGTTGAAGGATAAACTGAGGCGGGGTGGTCCTGGGCGGCATGCTGATATGACGAGGCCATTGAAAAGTAGGAAGGTTTTTGGCTAGACAAGCACTGGTGGGGTAACAAGAATGATTTTATTTGGAGAGATCACAGAAGCACAGCTGAGCTTACTTGGGATTTTGTCCAGACCTTAAAGCCGGAATGTGATTTAGACAACAATGTCTTAGATGCCTATATAGAGTTGTTGAAGGTTAGGAAGTCCATCTCGGGTCTGGAGCCCACGGCTAAGAAGTTCTTCTTTAACTTCAGCTTTTTCGTGCAACTGCTGTTAAAAGATTATTGCAAGAACTTGAAGGTAAAATAAAAAATACTTTTTAGTTCATGCATTACTAAGTTAATAATAATTGATAACTCTTTGAATTTGTAGTTCATTTGATCTTTTATATTGTTTCAATATTGCAGGCCCATCCCGAAGCTGAATTCTCAGATGGTGCAGTTGGCCGGCCTGCATAGTTTATATGATTCATATGCAGTCCAGCGCATTGGGACACTATTATTTGATTGTGACTTTGCTTTCTACCCTTGCTGCAATAATGCTCACTTGTTTTGGTTCATTCTGGACATTAAACAACAGAAGCTCCTTTTAATTGATCCTCTAGCTGAATGGGGGGATAGTCTTAAGAGTATTTACTCTCGATATATATATGCCATGGTATTTTATGTTCTTCGTAATTACTTTACTAGTTAATTTACATACACTTGTCATTGTTGGTTACTAATTATATGAAACCAAACCTTTCTAGGAGTGCATAGTGTCAGCTATGTTGTATTACTTGGATCCTTCCAGATTTGATGGACATAAGATGAAGGTTAATTTCGTACAGGAACGACCGATGCAGTCTAATACCCATGATTGTGGCGTGTACGTGTGCAAATACATGGATGCTATACTTAATGGCATATCATTGAGAGATGCTGTTTGGGAGCATGTATTGGGTATTTGGACATTCCAGTATCGCATAGCTTGGGAGCTTTCAAAAGGGCTCGCCAGACGGATAAGTGACTATGGGATCCAGCAGAGGAATAAGGGACTATAGTTTATATTTTGGATTTGTTTCGGTATTTTCTTTGTTATTGATTATGACTGTGTTTATTGGATTAATGTTGCATTTAGATTTGATGTTGATTGGTTGAGTTTAATTTAGATCATGATTGTGGTTGCTTTGATTGGTTGTTGGTTGGTTGATTTAGAATTAGTTGAAACATGTTGGTAAGTTATAATAATAAACGGAACCATGCCATTTTTTTTCTTAAACTATGTAAATCACCCGCAATGTTGATGTTAGCTGTATAAAGGTCTGTGACCAGTTTTCTGCAGAAAACTGGCAAGCACTAGTTTGCTTACCAGTTTTCTGCAGAAAACTGGTCACAGACCTCAGCATTGAATCATTGCGGGAGATATCATATTTTACACATTTTACAGTTTAGTCACCCCGCAATGAATCATTGTTGCAGTGACCATACCCAGCAATGAGGCATTGATAGGGGCTCTGTCACTAGGTCCTGTTGACTATTTTAAGGTCTAGTTGCCTTTGTTTATTAAATCATTTTTTCAAATTTTACCACTAATACTGCATATTTTAATTATTTTAAGAGTTTTGGTGTTGAAAAATATTTAAAAAATATTAATAATACTAAAAACCAAGTTTTGTTAACAAAAAGAGGCAGTGAGTTTTGGGTGGAACAGAGCTCCCAGCAATGAGTCATTGCTGCAGTAAGTACCTGCAGCAATGTCTCATTGCTAGGTACTTTGTCATTAGTTCGCATTGACTATTTTAATGTCTAGTTGACTTTGTTTATTAAATCACTTTTTTCAAAATTTTACATTAATACTGCATATTTTAATTATCTTAAGAGTTTTGGTGTTGAAAAATATTTAAAAAATATTAATATTACTAAACTCACTTTTGTAACAAATAGAGGCAGTGAGTTTTGGGTGGAGCAGAGTACCCCGCAATGAGTCATTGCTGCAGTGTGACCTCTAGCAATGTCTCATTGCTGGGTGCTCTGTCACTATCATCTTCCGATATTTCGAGTTGGATGAAAAGAGCGACCCGAAAGTAAAGAACTCTAGACCGTGTTAGGGGAAATACCACGTTCGTGTTCACTATTTTAAGGTCTAGTTGACTTTATTTATTAAATCATTTTTTTCAAATTTTCCCATTACTACTGCATATTTTAATTATTTTAAGAGTTTTGGTGTTGAAAAATGTTTAAACAATATTAATATTACTAAACTTGGTTTTGTTAAAAAATAACATTAATATGCAACATTATGTGTAAATTTAGAAATAATGTTAATATTATGTAATTTAAATAGAAAAGTTAAAAGAACTAATGTACTACTTGTCAACAATTTTTAGTTTAAAACCTAAAAATTTCTTCGATCATGCTCCTCCCTTAGGGAACAGTTTCTTGCATCGTGTTCTCCTCCGATCTCCCTACAATAATTGCACTTGCGAGGCTTGATCTTTGAAGGTTTCATCTCAATTCCACTTTTAAATCTCTTAGTTTTTTTTCCTTCCTTTAGTTTTCGACATTGGAGGATCGAATATTGGATCATGTTGGTAGTCCTCTTGAGTTTTCGCCTCATGGGTTCTTTCGCTACGGTCTTCATCCGCAAAAGCATCTTTCAAGTATCTCTTCTCTCTATCAATCACACCCATTAAGTATTTATACCGTGAAACGGAACATTACCGGAAGCAGCTAAATCTTGAAAAGATTTGCACAATGCACCTTTCGATCAATAAACAATCATAGAAATACTCCATACATTTCAGTTATCATATGCGGTTTTTTATGTTTTTCATTAAAACTAATATTTTAATTATTTTTCCGATTATATATCTAATTTAATTTTAAATTCTTAACTCATTATACAATTGATAATATAAATGGGAAGTAGTAATTAAAATAGTAAATATAGAACAAGTTGTTGTTAAAATTAATTATATACTTTTTAACTCCGTTATTATCGGAAACAAATTAATTCATTAAAATATATTTTTTTATTATTTAAGAAATTAAATCACTGCTTTATTGTTTTATTACGTGGTCGCAATGAAACAATGCGGCAGTACCTGCAGCATTGTTTCATTGCGGCGTGCAATGAAATAATGCGGCTGTACCTACCGCATTGTTTCATTGCGTGTGGTGCAATGAAACAATGTTGTAAGTACTGCCGCAATGCCTTAATGCGGAAGGTAGTTACTACAACCACCCGGGGTTGTGGACCAAAACCCATATATAATAGATAAAACATGTGTTGAAAGAGAGATATATATTTCTTTCTAGTGTGTTTACAAGAGAAATCATGAACCCTTTATATAGGCTCTCTACAAGTGAGTTACAAGGACTCTAAAAGCCAAGAGTCATAGGTTACATGAACTTAGAAATTCAAGAGATATTGTTCTATAAAACTCTTGGACATTCATATTACAACACTCCCCCTTGAATGTCCAATTTTCAATAATCGTGCCTCATTAAAACCTTTCTAGGAAAACCCTATTGGGAAAAAATCCTAGTAAAGGAAAAAGAGTACATCGATTTTGAAAAATTTATTTAAGTTCTCTGAGATGACGCATCTCAATCATATGCACGAATTTTTCATAAATTGTTGGCGACAATGACTTGGTAAACAGGTCTGCAAGATTGTCACTTGAATGAATCTGCTGAAGTTCAATCTCTCCATTTTTTTAAGATCATGTGTGAAGAAAAAAATTTGATGATATATGTTTAGTTTTGTCACCCTTAATATAGCCTTCCTTCAAATGTTGGATGCATGTTGTGTTATCTTCGAACATCACTGTTGGGACTGTCCTATTATGTAACATGCCACAAGACTCCTGAATATACTAAATTATTGACCTTAACCAGACACATTTTTGACTAGCTTCATGAACTGCAAGAATTTCTGCGTGATTAGAAGAAGTAGCAGCCACAGATTATTTAACTGAGCGCCATGAGATGGATGTATCTCTGTAAGTAAACAAATAACCTGGTTGCGATCGAGCTTTGTCTGGATCAGATAAGTAACCTGCATCTGCATAGCCAGTTAAAACTGCATTGGATTTATTAGAATAAAATAAGCCCATATCAGTTATACTTCGAAGATATCGAAAAATATGTTTCACTCCAGACCAATGTCTTTGCATTGGCGCAGAACTATGTCTTGCTAATAAATTTACTAAAAATGCTATATCGGGCCTTGTATTATTAGCAAGATATATTAATGCTCCGATAGCACTAAGATAAGGTACTTCGGGACCAAGAATTTCTTCATTTTCCTCTCTCGGTCGGAAGACATCCTTCTTTTTATCTAGTGATCGACCAACCATTGGAGAGCTAAATGATGTGATTTATCCATGTAAAAACGTTTTAAGACTTTTTCTGTATATGCTGACTGATGCACAAAAACTCCATCTCGTAGATGCTCTATTAGTAGCCCAAGGTAAATTTTTGTTATCCCAAGATCCTTCATTTGGAAATCTACTTTGAGATAATCCACAGTTTTCTGAAGCTCTTCAGGAGTTCCAATAATATTTATGTCATCAATATACACAGCAACTATAACAAATGAAGATCTTGTTTTCTTTATAAAAATACATGGACAAA